>NC_067433.1:310720-611440 GCF_009764475.1 Pristis pectinata
GAAGCGTGGCGACAATTGCGGGCTGCCCCCAGAACATTCTACGCAAAAGATGCATTTCACTGTGTGTTTCGATGTACACGAGCATTGTATCCACTTATAGACACTTTGCCTCATTAAATATTAGAAGCAGATACAACAAAAAATAGCCATTATGGAATCAAATAGGAATTTAACTTAGAAAAGTGATGCATTTTAACATAGAACCTAGAATAGTACAGCACAATACAGGCCCTTCAGCCCACAATGTTGTGCTGACCTTTAAACCTCACCTAAGACTATCTAACCCCTTCTCCCACATATCCCTCGATTTTAAATTCTTCCATACGCTTACACTGTATCTAGTAATCTCTTAAACTTGACCAATGTACCCACCTCCACCACCATCCCAGGCAGCGCCCTTGAACTTCCCACCCATTACTTTAAAGCCATGCCCTCTTGTATTGAGCATTAGTGCCCTGTGAAAGAGGCGCTGGCTGTCTACTCTATCTATTCCTCTTAATATTTTGTACACCTCTATCATGTCTCCTCTCATCCTCCTTCTCTCCAAAGAGTAAAGCCCTAGCTCCCTTAGTCTCTCCTCATAATCCATACTCTCTAAACCAGGCAGTATCCTGGTAAATCTCCTCTGTACCCGCTCCAATGCTTCCACATCCTTCCTATAATGAGGCGACCAGAACTAGACATAGTACTTTAAGTGTGGTCTAACCAGAGTTTTATAGAGCTGCAACATTGCCTCGCAGCTCTTAAACTCGATCCCTCGACTTATGAAAGCTAACACCCCATAAGCTTTCTTAACTACCCTATCCACCTGTGAGGCAACTTTCAGGGACCCGTGGATATGGACCCCCAGATCTCTCTGCTCCTCTACACTACCCAGAATCCTGCCATTAACTTTGTACTCTGCCTTGGAGTTTGTCCTCCCAAAGTGTACCACCTCACACTTCTCCGGATTGAACTCCATCTGCCAGTTCTCAGCCCAGCTCTGCATCCTATGAATATCCCTCTGCAATCTTTGACAATCCTCCACACTATCCACAACACCACCAACCTTTGTGTCATCTGCAAACTTGCCAACCCACCCTTCTACCCCCTCATCCAAGTCATTAATAAACATCACGAAAAGCAGAGGTCCCAGAACCGATCCCTGTGGGACACCACTAGTCACAGCCCTCCAATCTGAATGCACTCCCTCCACCACAACCCTCTGCTCTCTACAGGCAAGCCAATTTTAAATCCACATGGCCAAGCTTCCCTGGATCCCATTCCCTCTGACCTTCTGAAGAAGCCTACCACTTTAGGAAGTTAAACCGGGGCAGGACATACGTAGTGAATGGCAGAACCCTGGGGAATGTTGTCGAACAGAGAGACCTTGGCCTACAAGTACATAGATCACTGAAAATGGAAACACAGGTAGTGAGGAAGGTGTATAGAATGTATGCCTTCATTGGCTGAGGGATTGAGTACAAGAGTTAGGACATCATGTTCCAGTTATACAAAATGTTGGTTAAACCACACTTACAGTATTGTGTGCAGTTCTGGTCACTGTACTGTAAGAAAGATGTGATTAAACTCAAGAGGGTGCAGAAAAGATTCACAAAAATATTGCCTGGATTGGAGGGCTTATCAGAAAACATTAAATAGACTAGGTCTGTTTTCCCTGGAGCGAAGGGAAAAAAATTACGTGGAATAAAATTCTGAGGCACACAAATAGGATAGATTGCCAGAGTGTTTCCCATCACAGGGCTGTCTAAAACTAGAGAGCATTGGTTTAAGTTGAGAGAAGGTTTAAACGGAATTCGATAGGTAAATTTTTCACTGGAATGAGCTGCCAGAGGTGGTGGTGGAGGCAGAACAGTAAGAACATTTAGAAGGCATCTTCACAGATACTCGTGTGAGCAGGGCGTAGAGGGATATGGAATTAATGCAAGCAAGTGGCATAAGTACAGGAGACAACTACGTTACGGCCGTTCAAGTTATGGAAATTCGCCCTTACAGAATTCACAAATCACTTTCCAAAAATTTGAGACGAGGAATAAAATTCACTTTCTTGGAACTTGTGTGGGGACAAAAAAAATCAATACAAAATTTTTCTTTCAACTCACGTTTCTTGATACACGCGCACATGATGCAACTTCACGTTATGGAAAATCATGATGTGTCCTGTTTTCTTGGAACGCAACCCCACCGTAATGCGGGGCCACGATGGTCGACATAGGCACGATAGGCTAAAGGGCCTGTTTCTATACTGTACAACTCTATAACTCTATGATACTGTATGTTAAAGGGGCTAAATTGTTAGAAGTGGACATATATACTCACATTACATTTCCAAAAGTTTAAGTTGAGAGATGACTTGATTGAAATATTTAAAATTATAAAGTGGTTGCTGTATCATGGAGGTTATTAACATGCAAACTGTAATTTAAGAATAACACTTGGAATCTGGTAATCCAGGGTGATTATGATTTTTCTTAGCTACCTGGTGCAATGTGCAGGACCTTGGGGAGCAATATACAAATATTCTTGCTAATTTCAGTTTTGATAGGGTAGACAAAGAAAATCTACTTCCTCAGAAAGGGCAATTCAAGAAGCAGAGAGCATAATTTTAAAAATTTTAATTTTTAGACATATATTAAGGGTACAAAGGGATTTGGAAATAAATTCCGTATACAGATTTAAGTTACATATTGGCCATGATCTAGTTGAATATTGAAACAGGTTCAAAAGGTTGAACTAGCTGCTCTTGTTCTTTGTTCCTAAATTAGCAAGAATACATATGCATTACTCCCCAACACGCTGTGCCCTGCACCGAAGCAATCAGTAAAAATCTTAATGCCCCCCCCCACCATTTACTGGAGTTCAAATGTTCTTCTTATATTCTAATTTAAATTTTAGTAATCTTGATGATGCAGTGAGACAACGTAAAGAATGACCCATTTAGTTTTGACAGCATTACAATTGCAGTCGGCTATTTTCTTGGAAGATGAAACTTATAAACCCTCTGACGTGGTATGAAGTAAGTTTAATGACCGGATGAGCTAATAAAAAAGCAGTGAGGGGATGAGCAACCCTACGACAGTTGATTAGATCAATATGTTTCCGTAATTACTATTTTATTTTGTCAGAACTATTTCTAATTATTTTCCGGTGCAGGATAGAAGCCTATCTAAAGAAGCTTCCAACATCATTGGTGAGCTTGGATTTATTTAATCTAAGTATTTTGATTAGTCTTGTTTGGTTTCAAACTGTGCATCAACTTCAGTTTATATTTTAGTTGATGTTTAATAAAAAAATGTCAGAATAGCCAAATTTAGAATAGTGGTCCTGGCCATAATTTATACCTCAATAATCATCACTGGAGCAGTTTTACTTGATCATTGCTGCTTGTGGGAGCTGCTGCATGCCTCTTCAGGAACTGCACCTGGCAGGGAAAAATCTGATCACACAGCAGTTCCCTCAGGACAAGAAGGATTAGTGTTAATTGCTGACAAAGAGGTGAATTCCAAAACTAATTGGGGACAAGCTGAAAGCACTTTTCCAGCAAAAGCATCTTCCTTCTTAGTGAGACCATCTTGAGCACTTAGGAACCAGGTGTGAGGCACCACATGGAAGCATGTGCAGCCTTCTGAAGCAAATGCAGGGTGGTGGTGCTGCGCTTTTGTGAAGATGATCTTTGTTGAAGCCTGTGGTTTTAAGCCTTGCAAGACTTTCTTCTGAGTGGAGATTTTGATGTTACTTTCAGTAATTTTGAAGGATGCCAAAAGACGACTGAGGCACTCAAGGAAAAGCAAAAGGCAGCCCTTTTGTCATTCCTCACTGCATCATGCACGGGCTCACTTTACTGAGAAGTTATGTGGAAAAGCAAATGGACAATAAAAAACACAAAGTAAATGGACCTACTAAAGACGTGTTAAAGCAAACCTAGAAAATGACAGAATGGAAGACATGCCATTGAGTTTCTTGACCGGTACAAGTCATGGGTATGTAGCACATCAAGGACAATCCAGATTGTGCGACACCTGGACAAGAAGTGGCCTCCTGTAGTAGTCTGTTAAAACTACAAGACATTCAATTACCAGAAACTACAGTGAGAGGCAGTTGACCTTAAAAAACCTGCCTAAAGTGCAAACACAGACAATGAGATGAGAAGATGCAGCAGCAAGCACAGCTGGTCCAAAAGGAACTCTGGTGACCACTGTTCTCTCATGCAACAAGTACCACATCAAGGAAAAGTAGGAGTTGGATAGACAACAACAGAGTAGCATGGCAGAGGAATGTAATGAACCCTTGAAAACCGTCACAGAGCCCAGTTCAGAAGATGCAAAAGTGATGCAAAGCAACCCAGGAATGCAGGTGCGCGAGATGACAGTGAAGGAATAAGAAAGCTTGCAACACCCGAGGTGCCAATGGTCAAGAAGGCACGGGCCGTAGGAGATGTCCAACAGACAATAGTGACTTCTTGTCTACTGACAATTAAGTAAATTGCCAAAAGAGACAGCACAGCATGAAAAAGAAGTGATTCTGACAACACCCCCCCCCCCCCCCCGATAAAGGAAAGCATAAACAGGAACCAAAGTGGCAAGAATAATACTGTGGATACACCCCACCATTGGAAAACCAAAAGCAGTGACGTGAAGAGTAAGGTTGAGCAGTGGATGCGGTGTACATGGATTTTAGTAAGGCGTTTGATAAGGTTCCTCATGGAAGGCTTATTCAGAAAGTAAGGAGGCATGGGATCCAGGGAAATGTGGCTGTGTGAATTCAGAATTGGCTCGCCCACAGAAGACAGAGGGTGATGGTAGATGGAGCATATTCTGCCTGGAGGTCGGTGACCAGTGGTGTTCTGCACGTATCTGTTCTGGGACCCCTGCTCTTTGTGATTTTTATAAATGATGTGGAAGGGTGTGTTACGGACTCAGTGAAAGTCCCTTTAAGATAGAGAGTGTGTGTGTACGTGTGTGTGGGGCGTGCTTACGTCAATAGAAGATAAAGGACGTAATGACGTTGTTGAAGAAGAAGAAGAGAGAGAGACAGAAGGGAGAGAGACACCAGCCTGCTTGTTTTCTCTATCGATGGATGAGAAACAATAACTGTGTTTGCTACTGAAATCCATGTATGAAAGTTGGAAGTAATCCGGTGGAGTTCACTTTGTTGCTGACCTGTAGAAGGAAACAGGTATTTGTGTGTGGACGACCACGATTCGGATGCTTTTCGGGGTGAGGAAGTCACTACCGAGTAAACACTGGAGTGTCATTTGGGTTCCATCGTGGAACATTTGGATTTCGTATGTACTCTCTCTATGTTTTTCTACATCTACATCTTATCTTCAGACAATGGTGGTTGTTGAAGAAGCCCTTGTTCATGTTTCACCTTATGGCTTGCGGAACTGAACTTTAGGAACCATTCTGGAACTGGGAGTTTTGGACTTTGTCACACACACACACACACACACACGAAGAGTTTAGTTTTGGGGTTAACGTTCGAGGTTTAACATTTTTGAATTCTAACATACTAACATTTTTACTTTTATTTTACGTATTATCATAAGTAGTGATTAATAAAATAGTTTTTAACACTGAATCATGCTCAGTGTGTTTCTTTTGTTGCTGGTTTGTGACAGGTGGGTTAGTAAGTTTGCTGATGATACAAAGGTTGGAGATGTTTTGGATAGTGTATAAGGTTGCTGTAGATTACAACAGGATATTGATGGAAGGCAGAGCTGGGCTGAGAAGTGGCAGATGGAGTTCAACCCGGATAAGTGTGAAGTGATACACTTCGGGAGATCGAATTTGAAGGCAGAATACAAGGTTAATGGCAGGACTCTTAGCAGTGTGGAGGAACAGAGGGATCTTGGGGTCCACGTCCATAGATCCCTCAAGGTTGCCACGCAGGTCGATAGGGTTGTTAAGAAGGCATATGGAGTGTTGGCCTTCATTGGTCAGAGTATTGAATTCAAGAGCCGTGAGGTGATGTTGTAGCTCCATAGAACTCTGGTTAGACCACACTTGGAGGATTGTGTTCAGTTCTGGTCACCTCATTATAGGAAGAATGTGGAAGCTTTTGAGAGGGTGCAGAGGAGATTTATCAGGATGTTGCCTGGATTGGAGAGCATGTCTTATGAGGATAGGTTGAGTGAGCTAAGGCTTTTCTCTTTGGAGAGGAGGAGGATGAGAGATGATTTGATAGAGGTGAACAAGATGATTAGAGGCATAGATCAAGTGGACAGTCAGAGACTTTTTCCCAGGGCAACAAATGGCTAACACGAGGGGACATAATTTTAAGGTGATTGGAGGAAGGTATAAGGGGGATGTCAGGGGTAAGTTTTTTTTTTACACAGAGAGTGGTGGGTGTGTGAAATGCACTGCCTGCAGAGGCTGTGGGAGCAGATACATTAGGGACATTTAAGGGACACTTACATAGCCCCCATTTCTTTATCATTCATGTGTCTATGTGGAAGAGAAGGGTTAAATAGATCTTAGAGCAAGATAAAATGTCAGCACAACATTTATCAGCTGAAGAGCCTGTACTGTGCTGTAGTGTTCTATGTTCTAAGGCTCTCAAGTCCAGGAAACTGGGAGCATTGTAATGTCCAATGCACCCTAGCTCAGGGAAACTGGATGCTGCAGTAACTAATGAACCCTGGTCCACGAATCCAGCAGCAGTGCAACATCAGATACACTGCCACTCCAATAACCAGGGATAAGTAACTTTGCAGACAGACCTTGTTGCTATCTACGGGGCAGAAAGAGGTGACAACTCAAGAGTGAGAACCAAACAGGTCTCCCCTCAATTATGATGCTTGTTCGACCACACCTTCATAAAAGTTTAAGACCTATATTTCAGCAGATGCAATTGCAATTGTTTACATGGTAGAGAAGCTCAAAATGAGTTCCTCTGGTGCCACAGAAACAGCTTCTCCGACTACTGAATCCCACTGACTAGTTCTCACTTAAGGTAGACCAAGCAGCTGTAGGAGCATATTGAAGATGAACTTGAAACTGTCGACTCTAAAAACATCGAAGAACTTGAAAGGGATGATGCAGGTTGCAGAACTGTGAAACTCCACTGTGATTCCCTGATGCACTACTGGAAAGTAATCAAAGTGAACATCAAGAGGTTCTTCATTCTCAAAGTAGTTCAGAGAGTGAAAGAGAGTCAGAAGGAAATGCGCTATTTGCTCTGACTGCGCTCATTGTTGAAAAGGTGCTTCGAGAGATAAAGAACTGGCAAACCTCACTCTTGGCCTTAAAAACCTCCAAGATCATCTATTCTGTGAAGTGGGATGCAACATTCTCATGCTTCTTCTTCCAAAAGGTTCATAGACAGACTTTATGATCAGCAGCCTTAAGGGCGTCTTACTAATGCTTTTTCAATGGTGGTGGTGGCATCCGTTAGTCTCGCGAGACCATGGATCTGCACATGGAGAGTCTTGCTTCAGTCGGTAGTGGTAGAGCAGCATCTGTTGTGACTGTAGAGGCCTACACGGGCGTGACAGTCTTGGCTGCAGCGCCTGCGCTTGAAGGCGCTGTCCTCCTGTGTTGCTTTGGTGCTGTTTTTCCGGCGAGTGCGCTTTTCTTCAGCAGCTCACCTCAGCTTCTCTTCTCCTCGTTTCAGACCTCTGTGTTGTTCCAGCCACCAGCGAGAGCGATCGCTTGCAATTTCTTCCCACCTCTCGACGTTCATGTTCAGTGACTTCATATCTCTATTACAGACATCTTTGAAGCAAAGATGGGGCCGACCTTGTGCTCTCTTGCCGGAGGCCAACTCCCCATACAGGTCTTTTGGAATCCTCCCGTCTGGCATGCGATGTACGTGGCCGAGCCAGCGGAGACGACATTGTTGAAGCAGGGTGAAGAGGCTGGGTATCTGAGTGCGGGTCAGGACCTCGTTGTTGGTGACTCTGTCAGTCCACTTGATGTCCAGGATGCGTCTCAGGCTACGAAGGTGGAAGGCATTAAGACGCCGCTCCTGTCTGGAGTAGAGGCTCCAGGTCTCGCTGCCGTAAATCAGTGTGCTGAGGACGCAGGCCCTGTAGACTGCAACCTTGGTGCGTGTTGTCAGCTTTCTGTTCTCCCAGACTCGCTTTGCCAACCTGGCGAATGTTGAGGCTGCTCGTCCGATCCGTCTGTTGATCTTGGAGTCTAGGGAGAGACTGTCCGTGATGGGGGAACCAAGGTACGTGAACTCGTGGACTTCTTCCAGTTCGTAGTTGTTGATGGTAATGGCAGGCCAGAGGCCATCAAGTGCGCAAAGGGTGTCCTACTAAACCACCTGCACGATCTACTCTGCCAGTGCTGGAAAGAGGGAGCAGTGCCGCAGGACATGAGAGACTGCAACATTGTCACCCTATATAAGAACAAAGGGGACAGAAGTGACTGTAACAACTACAGGGGAATCTCTTTGCTGAGCATCGTCGGGAAAGTTTTTGCCCGTGTGGTCCTGAACAGACTGCAGAAAATCGCCGAAAGGGTATATCCTGAATCTCAGTGTGGCTTCAGGTCAGAATGCTCTACAATCAACAAGGTGTTTTTTCAACCTGACATAAAAAAAACTACAGATCCTTCCATGATAGACTATATGATCTGAAGGCCACAGACAATACAGCCTCTCAGAACTTCCCATCTATCTTAGGGGTAGGCAGGACTGGCTGACAAGGTGTACCAATATGAAATGAACAAAACTCCTGGAAATGATGGATTACCGATCGAGTTGCGTTTCGCTCTATGGGATCGGATCAGCCAATTGTGCTTCAGTTTCTCAGTCTTCACTAATGGGTGGGAAAAGGAAAGCTTCTTAATCAAATTTGGAATTAGGCAAGGCTAATCTCTCTCTTCTTGTCTGAGTGTTCTTTTACGTCTTTTGCAGAGTTCATCAGTAAAGATGTAATAGAGGTCCACAGAGGCACACTTCAAAGCCTCTCTATATGAGGTTGATGCTGCTGCTTCTACTTGGATCCACTGCCGCTTCACAGATTAATGAGCCTGTGACCAGTCTGAAATGGCCTTGGGGTCAAAAACTAATTGGATCAAAAGTGAGGCCATGTCCTTTGGCAACTGAACCAACTGATCCTTTGCCCCTTTACTGTCAGGTCTGAATACCTGAAAGTTCTGGAAATAAGGTCCAGTTGGGTCAGGACAGGTACGAAAATGAAGTATCTGGACAAACACTTGAATTTCCAAGGAACAAAAGGCTTTGGATCAAGAGATTATGACATTAGTATGGATACATACTTGATGGTCACATGGAAACGGTGAGCCAAAGGAGCTGTTTCTGTGCTGTATGACACTGTAACTGGGTTGACCTAGCCCGTTGCTGCGGTCCTGGGAGCAGGGAGGGAGGGAGAGCATGCGGAAGTACCCCATTCCCACCCACAGCAGCTTGCAAATCCATCTCAATTCATCCCACAGGTCTCCTAAATGCTTGTTCATATGTAGGGGGTGTCCATAAGTAGGGCTTTTGTAACCCAGGATTTGTATGGCACCAGTGTGGGTCATACCTTGTGTTTAAACCACTGTAGTCAACCAGGACATAAGAGCCATACAGCACAGATACAGGCCCTTTGGCCCAATGAATCCATGAGACCATGGTGCCCACCCATCCAGTCCCAATTTCCTGCGTTTGGCCCATATCGCTCTAAGCCACTGCCCCTGCATGTACCGATCCAAGTGCTGCTTAAATGATACTATTGTAACTGCCTCAACCACTTCCTCTGGCAGCTCGTTCCACATACTCACCACCCTCTGCGTGAAAAACTTGCCTCTCGAGTCCCTTTTAAATCTTTCCCCTCTCACCCAATACCTATGCCTGCTAGTTTTGGACGCTGGTCCCTCAGAATTCCCTCCAGTAACTTCCCCACTACTGACATCAGGCTGACCAGCCTGTAGTTCCCTGGCTTGTCCTTGTGACTTTTTTAAAATAACGGAACGACATTAGCCACCTTCCAGTCTTCAGGAACTTCAGTGGTGGCTAACGATGAAGCAAAAATCTCCTCAAGGGCCTCAGCAATTTCTCCTGTAACCTCCCACAAAGTCAGAGGATGCACTTGGTCATGCCCTGGGGATTTATCCACCTTAATGTGTTGTAAGCCTGCAAATACCTCCTCCCTGGAAACATGAATGTTCTCCAGAACATCTCCACTAGTTTCCTATATCTCTTGAGCGACCGTAACTTTCTCCTCAGAAAATACCAAGGAGAAATATTTGTTAAAAATCCCACCGATCTCCTGCGGCTCAAGACAGAGGCGGCCCTGCTGATCTCTAAGGGGACCTACACTCTCCCTGGTCACCCTTTTACTCTTTACATAGCTATAGAACCTCTTGGGATTTTCCTTAACCTTAACTGCCAGATCCATCTCATACCCTCTCTTTGCCCTCCTGATTTCCCCTTTAAGAGTATTCTTAATCTTTTTAATGCATGTTCCACTTTACCTAGAGATCAAAATTGGATAATGGTTACAGGGCCATGCAGGCTTGCAATAGCAATGTTTAAGAGGTATTTAGAATGGCACATGAACAGGCAGGGAATGCAGAGATATAGACCACGTGCAGTTTAAATGGACAGCATGGTCGGCACAGAAATCGTGGGTCAAAGGGCCTGTTCCTCTGTTTCCCACGTTCTATGTAAAGTAGAGAAAGTGCGGAAACAATGTACTCAACATGGTGATAGTTACTCTTAATGTGTTGTTTACAGATAATCTGTAATCTAATCTCATATCCCATGATGGAGTGAGGTTCTATCTGTCCCTGGGGCAGCTAAGGATAAGTCTGACTGTGATGCCATGGAAATTTCTATTCAGTTGGACCGTACCGTACCACTTGTCCCCCATAGAAATCTTTATGCAGAAGAACATCTTTGACTATAAGGTACTCGAGTGATGTCTGTATAGGATGTCCTCAAGGCCTCCCGAGGAAAAAGTACGTGGTGAATTCTATTGGATAGTCCCCTGAACAGACTGTCAAAGTTAGTTGTCAGATTGCATCATCACTAGAACTTTCAAACAAGCAAAAAGATCTCCTTCATACAAAAAGGCGACAGAAAGCAGGAAATTACGGGCAAGTTAATTTAATATCTGTCAGAGGGGAAAAGCGCAGAAGCTATTATATTAAAAAAAATACCACGGTAATCAGGCTAAGCTAATATGGTTTTGTAAAAAGGAAATCATGTTTGATAAACATTGGAATTTTTTGAAGAAACAACATATGCACTAGACAAAGAGAATGTACTAAGATTTCCAGAAGGCATTTAATATGGAGATGCATCAAATATTATTATGCAAAATAAAAGCTCATGGTGTAGTAAGTAAAATATTGGCAAGGAAATCAAATAGAATGTTATTGTTTAATTGCTTGAGGAATTGAATACAAGGAGGTTATGCTTCACACTTACAGGGTGTTGGTGATGCCACATTTGGAGAACAGTGTACAGTACCGATTTCCTTAATTTATGGAAAAAATGTTAATGCATTGGAAGCAATTCAGAGAGTTTGCTAGACTAAAACCTGGATTGGGTAGGTTGTCTTATGATAAAATATTGGACAAAAAGGCATAGCCACTGGAGTCAGAAGGACTTCAATTAAATAATAAGATCCTGTGGGACTCTGGCAAGTTGGATGTGGAGAGGATGTTTCTTCCTTTGGGAGAATCTAGAAATAGGGGTCACTAATTAAAATTGAGGTGTCATCCCTTTAAGACCCAGAATCAGACTTATTATCACTGACATGTGTCGTGAAATTTGTTGTTTTGTGGCAGCAGTACAGTGCAAGACATAAAAATTACTATAAGTTACCAAAAAAAATAGAAGTGCAAAAGAGGAATAACGAGGTAGTGTTCACAGACCGTTAAGAAATCTGATGGCGGAGGGGGAAGAAGTTGTTCCTCAAACATTGAGTATGGGTCTTCAGGCTGCCATACCTCCTCCCCGATGCTTGTAACGAGAAGAGGGCATGTCCCGGACGGCGAGGGTACTTAATGATGAATGCCGCCTTCATGAAGCACTGCCTCTTGAAGATGTCCTCATTGGCAGGGAGGGTTGTGCAAGTGATGGAGCTGGCTGAGTCTACAACCCTCTGCAGCCTCCATACCAGGTGGTAATGCAACCAGTCAGAATGCCCTCCACCGTATATCTGCAGAAATTTGCAAGAATTTTTGGTGACATACCAAATCTCCTCAAGCTACTAATGAAGTAGAGTCTCTGGCGTGCCTTCTTCATGATTGCATCAATGTGTTGGGCCAAGATAGATCCTCTGAGATGTTGATGTTCAGGAACTTGAAGCTGCTCACCCTTTCCACCACTGACCCCTCAATGAGTACTGGTGCGTGTTCTCCCGACTTCCCCTTCCTGAAGTCCACAATCAGTTCCTTGGTCTTGCTGACACTGAGTGAGAGGTTGTTGTTGCGGCACCACTCAACCAGCTGATCTATCTCACTCCTGTACGCCTCCTTGTCGCAATCTGAAATTCTGCCAACAACAGTGGTGTCATTGGCAAATTTATAGATGGTGTTTGAGCTGTGCCTAGCCACATAGTCATGAATATAGAGACAGTAGAGCAGTGGGCTAAGCACACATCCTTGAGGTGCAGAGAAGAATTAACATTTTCTCTGAGTCTCTCAGTGGTGGAAGCAGAATGATTATTTCTGAGACTGAGGTAGATGGATTGTTGATAAACAAAAGGGTGAAATGTTACTGTATGCACACAAGAATGGAGAGTGAAGATTAAAATCAGATCAGCTACGATCTTATTAAATGGTGGAGTAGAGGGAGCGAGTGATCTATTCCTGCTCCTAAACCTTAAGTTCACGTGACCTTGCTAGGCTAGTTGGGAGAAGGGCCCTCTGCTTCAGGTCCTTCCTTCACAGCCAGCTCCACCACAAGCTGCCCCTTGAGGTAGCTTTAGTGAGGTTGAGACCATCATCCATCTTCTTCTGGAATGTACATTTGGCAAGGAAAGAGATGCAGAGGGCTTTGTTGACTTAAAGCGCATAAAAGTGTGTGTATCCCATGTGTATCCTAGGACACGTGGGAAGCCAGGAAAGAAATTGCTGGAGCCCTGGCAGAGATATTTCTATCATCGTTAGCCATGGGAGAGGTCCTGGAAGACTGGAGGGTGGCTAATGTTGTACCTTTATTTAAGAAGGATTGCAAAGACAAGCCACAAGCCAGGGAATAGGCCGGTGATAGTAACATCAGTGGTAGGAAAGTTACTGGAGGGGATTCCGAGAGACAGGATCTACCTGCATTTGAAAGGGCATGGACCGATTAGGGATAGTCATCACGGCTTCGTTGATGGGATATCATGTCACATGAATTTGATGGAGTTTTTTTTCTAAGAGGTGACCAGAGGATTAACAAAGGCAGGGTGGTAAATCTTGTCAACAAAGACTTTAGCAAGGCCTTTGACAAGAACCCACATGGTAGGCTGGTTTGGAAGATTAGATCACATGGGATCCAGGGTGAGCTAGCCAACTGGATACAAACTTGGCTTAGCGGTAAGAGTCAGAGGGCAATAGTGGAGGGTCATTTTTCAGATTGGAGGCTTGTGACCAGCGGTGTGCTGCTGGGATACATGTCAGGTCCACTGTTGTTTGTCATCCATATTAATGACTTGGATGAGAATGTAGTTGGCTTGGTTACTACGTATGTGGATGACACCAGAATTGGTGATATAGTGGACAGTGAAGAAGATTATCTAAGATTACAACAGGATCTAGATCAACTGGGAAAGTGGGCCAGGGAATGGCAGGTGGAATTTAACTTGGATAAGTGTGAAGTGTTGCATTTTGGCAGGACATATGTACTGAACTTGAATGGAAGGGCCCTGGGAGTGTTGTAGAACAGAGAAACTTAGGGGTACAAGTACATAGTTCCCTGAAAGTGGTGACACAGGTAGACAGGGTGGTGAAGAAGGCGTTTGGTGCACTTGCCTTCAATTGGTTAGGGCATGAGAACAAGAGTTGGGAGATTGCGTAATAGCTGTACAAATTGATAGTGACACCACAAGTGGAGTACCGTGTGCAGTTTTAGTCACTTAGCTATGGGAAGGACATCATCAAGTTGGAAAGGGTGCAGAAAGATTCACAAAGATGTTACTGGGACCAGAGGGCTAGAGTTTTCAGGAGAAACTGCATACGTTGTGGATTTTTCCTCTGGAGTGTGGAAGGCTGAGGGGTGACCTTGTAGAGTTATATAACATTGTGAGGGGCTCAAATAATGAATGGTCACAGTCTTTTACCCTAGGGTAGGGGAGTCTAAAACTAGAGGGCATAGGTTTAAGGTGAGGGGGAAAGATTTAAAGGGGTCCTAAGGGACAACTTGGTCAGCATGGATGAATTGGGCCAAAGAGTCTGTTTCTGTGCTGTGTAACTCTGACATTCATCTCAAGCACCAATGTAACACAGAACACTTTGCTCCAAGGGCTGTTCCCAAGGATATACATGAAGGCAACCATCAGCTGCTGCTGGAAGAGAATCTTGCTGATATTCCAGTGTAAGAAGCTGTGCATGACCAAGTATTGTGGAATGGCACATTCCAAGGTCCATAAGAATGTGCTGAGGAATGCACTGTAAGCTTAGTGCAGCTGCTACAAAGGCTCTATGGTGAAAGGCCACAGTTTAAGGGTCTTCTGCCATTGCATAGTGAGGATTTGAACCCTGTGTAAAATCCCCAGGGCTGCTTACTCAAGGAAGATATATAACTAGCATGCTGTTATAATGCAAATCTAGTAGGTGGAATGATATGTCTTGCACTGAGAGAGTACTGCATAAGATTCTTCAAATCTTATGAATCCAGATTATAGAAATACAAGTTCTTTCATTTGTCTAGAATGAAGAAATCAGTCAAGCAGCACAGAGATGCATTCAGACACCACAGAAGCCAAGTTCATCAACAACAGACTACTGAACCCACAATTAAAAATGAGCCCATGAGTGCTCATTCATCGTTCAACTCAGAGGAGATTTTCATTTAATATCACGTTCCCTGCTGCTGGGCTATATGTGAAGAAGGTTGAAGGTTGGGGGTTACAGCAGTAGAAGGCTCATAGCTCCTTTGCTGGTGGGGCTGACAGGGAAGATGAAGGCTGGCTGCCCTTACAGTGTTCACAATGGCAACTGCAGTTTCTATGCATTGTGCCACATTCTACCAGAAAGTGCATTCTGGCACATGAAACAGTTGTTATTGAGACTGGTTTAATGCTGCTGATCGGCAACAGCCTTTAGCTGATTTTCTAAGCATAACGGGGATTCGTAACCTCAAGCTGCAGAGTTAAGCCTGGCAGATGGAGCTGCTGTGTCTTCACACAGAGACACCATCTGCTGCAGCTGAACTTTCTGACATGTGGGAATGAATCAGTATTTACTGAAAGAGATGGAAATTAAAGTTTAAAAAAAAAGTCATTTTGACACATAATCTCTGAAGCGCAGGCACAAAATAAAGGTTTTATTTCTTTTATGAATCATCCCTCCAGGTTACATTACAGTTATATCAGATGAAGTGGCTCCATAAATAGGCCCATTAAAATTACTGCACTGCTTGACTATTCCTTGCAATGCTTGTGTATTCGTGCTTATTAGGTCCTAAAGTAACTACAGACTCCTGGGAACCCATGCTGGGAAACCATGAACAAAGTGGCACACATGGAAAGCAACAAGTGTAATTTAAAGCTCTGATTACTGCAACCTAATACCGTCTTCAGGTATCAAATATGCAGCTGGCTATGACAACCCTTTAAATTATTCAATGTGCCTTGAAGCATTAAATCTCAGGAAATAAAACAATGGGAAAAGCTAACTTAAAATCTATTGCATACAGATCGGTTGGCCTGACATACGGAGGTTTACTGCATGTGAGGGTGACCCTCAATGTGTCAACACGTCAAATCAGCATGGGGGTCCAAATAAGCTGCAGATCAAATTCTCTGACAATTCTGGGTACGTTATAGAAGCAATCAAGACGGAACTATAAATTACTGACTGACAGCTTTACATGTTCCACAGGTGAAAGCTGCATTCACTACTTAAAGCACCAAGTTGTCACTTGCACATCAATGTCAAAATTTTCTCACCTTACCTGGACCGTAAACCTATTGCAGTACACACACTGAACCATCTCTTGGCATTCTGAACTTACTAAGGGAGATCACAAGGCCCTGATTCGTGCTTTTGTATAGCAAAATTGGGGAAAATCTGATAAGGATTCCCTTCACTTTCTCTCTTCTGCTCTTACTCTACATTGCAGCATGCTAAATAAACCTCAGAGTAACATAAAATAACAGATCAATCATCATATCTACTACATTAGGCCCTGTAATGAAAACTAAGACAAGACATACCCTCAGAGTCGATGTTCTGATCTGGGATCTCGAGTTCTATATAGTTCATATTTGATTCCTTCCACGATCCACTGAACATACTTGAAAAGTAACCAGACTGTAAAGCATAAATCAACAAAACATTGAAGTGGGGACAATTCAAACGAGGTATACACTGATCTACAGCAGCCTTTAAGCAGACACTATTCAATTGCAAGATATCATGACACATCTTTTTGGATCCTTGACAGTGCAGCAAGGTTGCTGGGATAGCAGTGAAGTGCCGTGGTAGTGTGCCATACTCCTATTACATTGATCCAATCTGAAACTGCTAAACACTGAAATTATGAAATTTATTCTCATAAAATTTGGAATGGCCTTGTGGAAAGGTGGGAGAGAGCAGCTACATGGAGGAAGATGTAAGAGTAAGGGTACGAATGTACCACGGATCTCTTGGGCTGCCGGTTATACACCTAGTCTGATATTCAGTTCTATTGAAGTCGATGGATGTAAGACACCTTGTCACGGTGGAAATGCCGATTTGGAGCTGTTATTCAAGATGATTTGCTTCTAAATATCTCCAGAAATAAAAGGATCATAGAATCATAGAGCAATACAGTACGGATACAGGCCCTTCGGTCCAACCAGTCCATGCCGACCACATTGCCCTCTCAGCTAGTCCCAATTTCCTGCATTTGGCACAAATCCCTCCAAGCCCCGCACCTCCATGTACCTATCCAAGTGCTCCTTAATTGTACTTCCTCAACCACTTCCTCTGGCAGCTCGTTCCATATACTCACCACCCTCTTTGTGAAAAAGTTGCCCCTCAGGTCTCTTTTAAATCTTTCCCCGCTCACCCTAACCTACGCCCCCTAGTTTTGGCTCCCCTACCCTGGGGAAAAGACTGATACTGTCACCTTATCTATGCTTCTCATAATTTTAAACACTTCTATAAGGTCACCCCTCATTCTCCTACGCTCCAAGGAATAAAGACCTAGCCTGGCCAACCTCTACCTGTAATATAGGCCCTCTAGTTCTGGCAACATCCTTGTAAATATTTCCTGCACTCTTTCCAGTTTAACTACATCTTTCCTATAACAGGGTGACCAAAACTGTACACAGTACTCCCAAGTGCAGCCTCACCAACAACTTATACAACTGCAACATAATGTCCCAACTCCTATACTTAATGCCCTGACTGATGAAGGCCAGTGGGCTAAATGCCTTTTTCCCCACTCTGTCCACCTGTGACACCGCTTTCAGTTAACTATGCACTTGTACTCCTAGGTCTTCTCTGTTCCACTCCCTAGTTCCCTTTCATTCATAGTCCAAGTGCTACGCTGGTTTGACTTTCCAAAATGTATCACCTCACACTTATCTGTATTGAAATCCATTTGCCACTCCTCAGCCCACTTCCCCAACTGATCAAGATCCCCGTGATCTTCACTATCAATAACACCTCCTAATTTAGTGTTATCTGCAAACTCACTGATCAAGCCTTGTGCATTCACATCCAAATCATTTATATAAATAACAAATAACAAGATTCTCAACACTAACACCCACTGCATACCACTAGTCACCAGCTTCCAGTCAAAGAAACAACCTTCAACCATCACCCTCTGCTTTCTACCTCTGAGACAATTTTGAATCCACCTTTCTAGTCCTCTCTGGATTCTATAGGACCTAACCTTCCAGACCAGCCTGCCATGCGGGACCTTGTCAAAGGCCTTGCCGAAGTCCAAATAGAAAACATCCACTACCCTACCCTCACCTACCCTTTTGGTTACCTCTTCAAAGAAACTCTTAAAAGATTCATCAAACGTGATTTCCCACTCTGAAAACCATGCTGATTCCTCCTAATCAGACTTTGTTTATCCAAATGCTGGTAGATTCTGTCCCTCAGAATTCCCTCCAGTAACTTCCCCACCACTGATGTCAGGTTGACCGGCCTGTAGCTCCCTGGTTTGCCCTTGATACCCTTCTTAAACAATGAAACAACATTATCCACCTTCCAGTCTTCAGGAACTTCACCTGTAGCTAATCATGAAGCAAGTATCTCCATGAGGGCCTCTGCAATTTCTTCTCTAACCTCCCAGAAAGTTTAAGGGTGCACTCAGTCAGGCCCTGGGGATTTATCCACCTTAATGCGCTGTAAGTTTGCAAATACCTCCTCCTTAATGAATTATTGCTGATCACAGGTTTGCCACAAGTGGTGACAACAGGACAAGTTACCAAGTTAACAGGTACATGATAGTATCATCCTATAACTTACAGTGCAGAATTAACATATATTTTGGGTAGAAAAACAGTTTAAAAACATAAAACAAACAGGTTTTGATCATTTTGACCCGAAAGATGTTTCCTCCCACAGATGCTGCTTGACCCACTGAGTTCCTCCAGCAGATTGTTTGTTTCTCCAGATTCCAGCATCTGCAGTCTCTTGTGTCCCCTTTGATCAGTTTGTCTCTGACTTATACCGTTCATTTGTTAACGTACGAGGCTGGGACTTTGAGATTAGTGAAACTAAATGTTCCAAATAAGCTGAAAGGCCTAAAACATTGCACCCTAGGACAATTAGGGATATCTAGTAAAATTTATAACATTACTTATAAGGAATCAATGAATACTAGTTAAGTTCAAACTGACTAAATCATGTAAATCCTTACCCATATCTAGCAAGGAAAGACTTGCTAACCCAATCTCAGTAATCAACAGTGATGGACAGGTTGCAGAGAAGATTTAGTTGGAAGGTGCCTGGGATAAAGCCGATGTAATATACGAGAGATTCCTTTACCATTGAGGATGCAAGTAACTGACTTTGTACATCTCGAAAGCCATATTTAACTCAACATTTACAATACTCTGCAAGGGCACCCCTTTTACTCCTTAAAAAACAATCATCAATGTTACCCATGAATTAAACTGTGCAAAATTATACATTAGTTTTCTAGTAATTGGCCCCTATTCATGAATGGTTTCTATGTAATTGCTCCTTTATTATAATGCTTTCTTTAGAAGTCCTGGTAATTACAAGTCTAATTCTGCGAAATGCTGTGCAATTTGAAATAAGTGGTCTCAAAATAGCAACATAGTATAACTATTCTGATAACTTTGTAAAATTTAGATGCATTCCCCTTTACCCATATTTGAACTCCATGTTAATTTACAAAAGTCTTGATCTCCCTCTCCTCACCAGAGAGCTCTGCCTTAACCTAGAAAAGGACCCTAGGATTTAATGTGCCTTGAAGTTCTCTAGGATTCTACTGGTTAGGGGATAATTGCCAACATGACATGCAGAAGAATTAGTATTGAGCCAACATAAATTCACTATAAACTCTTAGAAGGGGAGTTGAATTAATTTTGAAAGCTGATGTGTCCAACTTGGTGACATAATATTTGTGATATTAATAACCATCATGTCAGACTTGTTGGCTAGATAATATTTCTGATCAGTGAGCACCAATCACCTGAATATATAGTTATGATGTTTGGAAATTAATTTCAAATGTACTTTGAGTTTCTAAACACTCTTTTCGGTAGAATTTCCGCAAGAATTTCCACTGATTAATTTTACTGTATTTTGATGTGGAAATGCTGGTGAAACAGATTTTTTTTTAATTTTCTTGAGATATGGAGATCACTTGCAAGATCAACATTTGTTACCTCTCCTTAATTGGCCTTAGATAATTGGTGGTAAACTACTTTTTTTTTAAAAAACAGTAGCAATTCTTTTGGTTAAATACTCCTATAGTATGGTTGGTTGGGAATATCCAGGATTTGCACCTAGCTACAGTGAAGCAAGGATGTGAGAGATCTGGAGGAGAACCTGCAGGCTTTGGGATTGCTTTGCACATTCTGCCTATGTCCTGGATGTGTAAGGTGTGGAGCTTCTTCAGTATTGGAGGAGCTGCACACATCAAAACAAGTGGAGAAGAGCAGATGCTGGAATCTGGAGTGACCGACAATCTTTTGGAGAAACTTAACAGGTCAAGTAGCATCTGTGGAGGGACATTTCAGGTCAGGAGGTGATTGGTGGATGGGGCGGGGGGGAAAGGTGGATTTGGGAGAGAGAAACAGGTCTATGACAGATGGAGCAGATGAAAAAAAATATGGAGCCAGGTGGTGGTGGGTGGGGAGGAGAGGGTAAAGGTGGCAACAGCTACTGAAAGGTGATAAGCAAAGGCTACCATTTGGGGAGAGATGAAAAGCAGATGGAACCAGAACAAGATGAGGGGATAGAGAGGAAAATGTGTGATGGGAGGCTGTAGGGGCACGGTATGGAAAACAGAGGGACCAGAGGAGGATTGGAAGGAGGGAGCAAGAGACCAGAGGTGAAATCTGAAAATTCAATGTTGTAGACTACCCAGGATGAATACGAGGTGCTGTTCATCTAGTTTGTTTTGGTCCTCCACCAGCGGCAGTGAAGGCTGAGGATGGACAGGTTGGTGTGGGGATGGAAAGGGGAATTGAAGTGGCATGCAACTGTGAGCTTGAGATGAAACTCATTGTGGACAGAACGCAGCTGCTCTGCGAATCTGTCGCCAAGTCTCACTGATGTACAGGAGACCACAGTTTAGGTTCCTGGATGACGGCGAGGGAGGAAGTACAAGAACAAATGCTGCATCTCTTGTAGTTGCAAGGGAAAGTGCCAGGGGTCAGGGAGATGTGTATGGGGAGGGATGAGCAGGACCATGGAGTCATGGAGAGAGTGGTCCCTGCAGAAGGCAGAAAGGGGTGGGGAGAAGATGTGGCTAGTAGCGACACCTCATTGCAGCTGGTGGGAATGAAGGATGATGTGCTGGATGCGAAGACTAGTAGGGTGAAAAGTGAGGACTGGGGAACTTTATCTCTATTCCATCTGGAGGAGGTGAGGTAAAAGCAGAAGTCCAAGACACAGAGGGAATAAGGGAGAGAGCTCCATCAACCACAGTACAAGCCAGTTTTTCTGAAAAAGGAGGACATTTCAGATGTTCTGGAATGGAAGGCCTCATCTCGAAATCAGATACGGTGGAGACAGAAGGGGGGAAGAAAGAGGTAGCATCCTTAAAAGAGACAGGATGGGAAGAGGTGTATGCTAGGTAGCTGTGGGAGTCAGTGGGTTTATAGCAAATGTCAGTGGATAGTTTGTCTCCTGAAATGGAGACAGAAAGATCTACAGTGGCATGCAAAAGTTTGGGCACCCTTGGTCAAAATTTCTGTTACTGTGAATAGCTAAGTGAGTAAAAGATGACCTGATTTCCAAAAGGCATAAAGTTAAAATGACACATTTCTTTAACATTTTAAGATTACTTTTTTATTTCCATCTTTTAGTTTCAAAATAACAAAAAAGGAAAAGGGCCCGAAGCAAAAGTCTGGGCACCCTGCATGGTCAGTATTTAGTAACACCCCCTTTGGCAAGTATCACAGCTTGTAAACGCTTTCTGTAGCCAGCTAAGAGTTCTTGTTTGGGGGATTTTCGCCCATTCTTCCTTGCAAAAGGCTTCTAGTTCTGTGAGATTCTTAGGTCGTCTTGCATGCACTGCTCTTATGAGGTCTATCCACAGATTTTCGATGATGTTTAGCTCGGGAGACTGTGAGGGCCATGGCAAAACCTTCAGCTTGTGCCTCGAGATAGTCCATTGTGGATTTTGAGGTGTGTTTAGGATCATTATCCTGTTGTAGAAGCCATCCACTTTTCATCTTCAGCTTTTTTTTAAACAGTGTGATGTTTGCTTCCAGAATTTGCTGGTATTTAATTGAATTCATTCTTCCCTCTCCCAGTGATATGTTCCATGTGCCACTGGCTGCAACACAAGCCCAAAGCATGATCGATCCACCCCCGTGCTTAACAGTTGGAGCAGTGTTCTTTTCCTGAAATTCTGCACCCTTTTTTCTCCAAACATACCTTTGCTCATTGCGGCCAAAAAGTTCTATTTTAACTTCATCAGTCCACAGGACTTGTTTCCAAAATGCATCAGGCTTGTTTAGATGTTCCTTTGTAAACTTCTGACGCTTAATATTGTGGTGAGACAGAGGAAAGGTTTTCTTCTGATGACTCTTCCATGAAGGTCATATTTGTGCAGGTGTTGCTGCACAGTAGATCAGTGCACCACCACTCCAGAGTCTGCTAAATCTTCCTGAAGGTCTTTTGCAGTCAAATGGGGGTTTGATTTGCCTTTCTAGCAATCCTACGAGCAGTTCTCTTGGAAAGTTTTCTTGGTCTTCCAGACCTCAACTGGACCTCCACCATTCCTGTTAACTGCCATTTCTTAATTACTTCACGAACTGAGGAAATGGCTACCTGAAAACGCTTTGCTATCTTCTTATAGCCTTCTCCTGCTTTGTGGGCATCATTTATTTTAATTTTCAGAGTGCTAGGCAGCTGCTTAGAGGAGCCCATGGCTGCTGATTGTTGGGACAAGGTTTGAGGAGTCAGGGTACTTTTAAAGCTTTGAAATTTGCATCACCTGGCCTTTCCTAATGACGGCTGTGAACAAGCCATAGCCCTAACAAGCTAACGAAGGTGTGAGACCTTGGTAAAAGTTATCTGAGAGCTCAAATCTCTTGGGGTGCCCAGAGTTTTGCACGGTACTCCTTTCCTTTTCACTCTAAATTGTACAAAAACAAAAATAATACACTAATCTTGCTTAAAATGTTGAAAAGAATGTTTCATCTTTAACTTTATGACTTTTGGAGATCAGATCATCTTCTACTCACTTAACTATTCACAGTAACAGAAATTTTGACCAGGGGTGCCCAAACTTTTGCACGCCACTGTAGATAAGGGAGAGAAGTGTCAGCAATGGTCCAAGTGAATTTGTGAGTGGGGTCGCAGTTAGCAGCGAAGGTGATAAAATTGATGAGTTCCCCACGGGTGCAGGAAGCGGCACCAATACAATCGTCAATGTAATGGATAAAGAGTTGTGAGTGGTACCGGAGAAGGTTTAGAACAGGGGCTTTTACTCTGAGTCCCTCATAATTTTGTTATACCTCCTCTGCTGCAAGAAAGACAAGCGCAGCCTATCAGTCTCTACTCATAACTGAGATATTTCATCGCAAGCAACATCCTGGTGAATCCCCTCTGCACTCTCTCTAGATCAATCACCTCCTATAGTGTAGGACCAGAACTGCAACAACATTCCATGTCAAACAACTTTCTGTCACTCATCGAACAGAATTGTTGACCATATGTCTTTCTCCTAAGACAGTCTTACCTACTGAGTACTTCCAGCATCAGTTCTTATTTCAGTTTTCCTAGCACCTAGACTATATTGTTTTTGGTTGACAATGACATCAAAATATTGCAAATACAGCAGTCATTCAATTACAGATAAAGTACATACATAGAAGTTGACACAAACCATTGCTTAGAAAATGGCAGCTGCTTGTCACTACACAATAGGCCAACTTTTGTTCATGGGAACAAAAGTTGACCTATCATGCGACTCGAAATTTCAGCAGTATTGGGAACCCAAACTATCAGAGCTTCAAGACAGGAGGCCTTTTCTGTCAGGGCTTTGCCAATGTGCAGCTATGTTGGAAATCTGAGCAGAGTGAGAAAACCCCTAAGAGGGGGCAATTAGAAGGATAAAGGTCAATGGAGGGGTGGAAGAGAGGGTTGCTGATGGGAATAGTTAGAGGATCACCTGTAAGACAAAGTTCAGAAGTTAATGAGTGAAGAAAAATGGCTGGGTTGGATTTTTTGGTAGATTAGGGGGTAACAGGTCAATTCCAGTTGCCAGATAAGTAGGTGGGGAGGATGGTCAGCAAATCCGCCCTGGCGATGGTCTCGTGAGAGTTGCAAGGTTGAGCAGAGAGAGGTGGAAGGGCCCCCAAGGAGAAGCCTAATAAGCAGATTGATTAAACCACATTTAAGATGGATTCAGTGAAAACCTAGTCCTCCATTCAGATGGATCAGTAAAAATTACGGAAGTACCATCTAGGTACTATTGGAAGCTACTGCACATGGCTGGGCCCTCTGATGGTGCAGGAACCTGGAACAAATTCACGAACTTCACGATCCATGCTGCAAGCCCCTATTTTTAATCATCATTTTAGATATTTAGTTTTTCTTAGAAATTGAATTGTAGGGTATTACCTGACTAGGCGGATATCCTTGTCATATTCTGTCACTTCAGTGACATCTAATCTTGACAATTTCCCACATGTCAGGGCATTGTATCAGTAGAGACTTAAGTTTTCAAACCATTATTTAGTACATTTCAACGCAATTAAGAAATTAAAGAAATATATGCACTGGAAGATTACTGTCTCCTTGACACTCCTTTGCCATTCAACCAGATCCCATTTAAACACTTTTCAGCACAATTCCCATATTGCTTGGTCACAAAATTTATCAACCTGTGTCTTAAATACATCAGTGACTGAGAATCCACAGTTCTCTAGTGAGAAAATTCTAAAGATTAATAGGCCTCTGAGTACAGAATTCTTTTGTAGTGTATATGGATTTCAGCAAGTTATTTGATAAGGTACCCCATGCAAGGCTTATTGAGAAAGTAAGGAGGCATGGGATCCAAGGAACAATGCTTTATGGATCCAGAACTGGATTGCCCACAGAAGGCAAAGAGTGGTTGTTGACGGGGTACATTCTGCATGGAGGTTCGTGACCAGTGGTCTACCTCAGGGATCTGTTCTGGGACCCTTACTCTTCGTGATTTTTATAAATGACCTGGATGAGGAAGTGAAGGGATGGGTTAGTAAGTCTGCTGATGACACAAAGGTTGGAGGGGTTGTGGATAGTGTAGAGGGCTGTCAGAGGTTACAGCGGGACACAGGATGCAAAACTGGGCTGAGAAGTGGCAGATGGAGTTCAATCCAGATAAGTATGAAGTGGTTCATTTTGGTAGGTCAAATATGATGGCAGAATATAGTATTAATGGTAAGACTCTTGACAGTGTGGAGGATCAGAGGGATCTTGGTGTCTGAGTCCATAGGATGCTGAAAGCTGCGGCACAGGTTGACTCTGTGGTTAAGACGGCATACGGTGTATTGTCCTTCATCAATCGTGGAATTGAGAGGTAATGTTGCAGCTATATAGGACCTGGTCAGACCCCACTTGAAGTACTGTGCTCAGGTCTGGTCACCTCACTACAGGAAGGATGTGGAACCCATGGAAAGGATGCAGAAGAGATTTGCAAGGATGTTGCCTGGATTGGGGAGCATGCCTTATGAAAACAGGTTGAGTGAACTCGGCCTTTTCTCCTTGGAGCAATGGAGGATGAGAAATGACCTGACAGAGGTGTATAAGATGACAAGACGCATTGATCGTGTGGATAGTCAGAGGCTTGTTCCCAGGGCTGAAACGGTTGCCACAAGAGGACACAGGTTTAAGGTGCTGGGAAGTAGGTACAGAGAAGATGTCAGGGGTAAGTTTTTTACTCAGAGGGTGGTGAGTGTGTGGAATGGGCTGCCGGCAACAGTGGTGGAGGTGGATGCGATAGGGTCTTTTAAGATACTTTTGGATAGGTATATGGAGCTTGGAAAAATAGAGGGCTATGGGTAAGCCTAGTAATTTCTAAGGTAGGGACATGTTCAGCACAACTTTGTGGGCCGAAGGGCCTGTATTGTGCTGTAGGTTTTCTATGTTTCTAAGTTTTCTTATCTAAATCGTGCGAGTAACCCCTTAACTCAAGACCACATTTCATAGTTCGAGGAAACAGCCTCTCAGGATCTACCCAAGTATTAGATTGATGAACTGAATTTAAATTATTGAAAAGGTGTGGGCATACGAAAATAGGTCTCATGAAAGAAATGACAAATAGTGGTTGTACTTTTGCAAAGTTCCCGAGCAGGATACGTGAAGGATATAATCTCCTACCTGACAGAGATATATTTTATGTAGATGCCATTCTTGTCCTAGAGCACAGATAGTGATATCACTGTTTTCTCCAGCAAGGAAAAGAGTCTGATAAATATACTTGGAAGTGCTTTTCAGCTTCTTTCTGTAAAGTCAACAGAACTTGGCATTAAAATAAAAGCAACAAAATTAAACATGCTGTAATGCTGCAGCAGACAAATAAGTACTTGGCACAGCTTTCAATGTGCCATCTTGCCAGGTTAGGGATAGGTCTAAATATTGAGGAACAAGTCTCAAAGTAGAGGGAATCAATCCAGCAGTAAACTCTCTGACTCGTGCCGAATTCACATGACTGGCATCAAAAAAGTAATTCAAACAGTTCAGCCCTGCTTGTTATCCACTTCCAATCAGAAACCATGAGAATTCAGTTTTTGGATGCAGAAATTCCCTGAAGCCCAAATTGCTGCTATGAAATTCACAACCAGATGTTTGCTTTGATTTAAATGTATAAATCCTCAAGTTTATTTACTATTGTTGTTCTCTGGTGTGTAAAGTAAATGAGATAAAAGCAGCTATCTTCACACTGCTTGGCTTAGTTCCACAGAGTGAACATGCACTCTTTTCAGACAAAATGCAGTCATAAAAGATGGCATTAGAAATATCTTAGTTGTTCGTCCTTAAGTTCTCTCCACTTTTCTAATGATTTTTTTTATTGGAATGGGGGTGGGAGGGGTAGA
This sequence comes from Pristis pectinata, assembly GCF_009764475.1. Lineage (NCBI taxonomy): Eukaryota > Metazoa > Chordata > Chondrichthyes > Rhinopristiformes > Pristidae > Pristis > Pristis pectinata. Next base: position 337,560 of record NC_067433.1, read on the forward strand.
AAGAGATGGGATTGCCAAGGTACCAGTTGGGAGTTACAATGAATGGCAAATTGTTATTCTTCACCTGCCTCACAGGGAAACCAATGTTTTTTTTGTTAATCAGTTTACTGACATTAATACTTTTTCCATTGGAAAGTGCTTCATGGGACAGGTGTGACACCAATACCTGTGGTGATAGTCATACAGTACAGAAATAAGCCTTTTAGCTCATTGTGTCCACACTATCAAGTACCTAACTATACTAATCCCATTTGCTGTCATTTCATCGGTAGATTTCTATGCCTTGGCAATTCAAGTGCTCATCCAGAAGTTTCTTAAATGTTGTGAGAGTGCCTGCCTCCACCATCTTCTCAGACAGTGCATTCCAGACTGCAACCATGCTCTGGGTGAAAAAAATCCTCAAACTTTTGCCCTTCGGTCTTAGACAACTCTGCCAAAAGGAATAGTTTCTTACTATGCACCTACCTACTCCTTTCATAACTTGCTACTCCTCTTTCAAGTCCCCCCTCAGCTGCCTCTGCTCTAAAGAAAACAAACCCATCCTATCTCTCATAACTGAAACCTTACATCCCAGGCAACATCTTCATGAATCTCTTCTGCACACTTTCCAGTGCAATCACATCCTTCCTATAGTGTGGCAATCAGAACTGTAGACAATATTCCAGTTGTGACATAGCCAATGTATTGCAAAGTTGTACCAAGACTCCCCTGCTCTGAAACTCTATGCCCGAACTAATGAAGACTACCTTCATCATCCTACCTACCTGTGCTGTCACCTTCAGGAAGCTTTGGACGTGCACAAAGGTCCTTTTATTCCTCCATACTCTTTGATATTATTCATCCTTATTGCCATAAAAGTATCAATAACCAGGACTAGAGCCATACTTTGGCCAGATCATGTTGGGGTTGAGGCCTCTGTTCCATTCAGAGTACTAGTGATTAAGAGGCTTCTTTAAAAAAACATATAAACAATCTCGCAGAGTTTCTAGTCTTTGTCCAGGTGTATTCAATGTCCAACTTGCCATGGTGGGATTTTAACTCATGGATGGGAGTACACTTTTCTACCTTCAACTTTTGAATTGCCTAAAAGCCAGCCTGAAAGCCCAAAAGAACTTACTTTGCAATGTAACTTTATTTGCACATTTCTGAATTCCAGGTGCAAGTTTCATTGTTTCATATCACAGGTGTTAAAATTACAAGCACATCAAGTTTAAAAGGAATGATCCAAATAAAGAAGAATGTCCCATTAAAGGGAAGTAATGCAAAAATTTAGAAAGCTTTTGGACAGCACTAAAAGACACCTGAACCAATCAGCACTCGTTTCCAAGCATGAGGAGGGCTTTAGGAACATATCAGGCCTAAATGAAAGGAAGTGGAGACCTATGGGTGTAGGTTCGAGCCTGCTGACAAATACCGTTTCACCTAACATTTCGCTTCTTTTCAACAGCCCCTACAAATTTCAGAGGGTGGTTGTACAGTTGTGCAACTGCACAGTATAATTTCAATGGGCAGTGTTACAATACACATGCAAGAAAATGTTTTCAAGTTTCAGTACATGGGCACGTCACTATACATGCAGGGTAGAGGACAGAGAGATGCCTTCTGGCAGGAACACACACTGATAAATTAGCAAAACAGCTTCCCCAGGATTGCCTGGTACCTTCCACACTAACAACAGCTCTGCCGATCTTCGGGTCATCTGCGATCATACTGGTCCCACCTCCCCCATCCACATCCCAGTCATTCACATATATTACCAACAGCAAGGGTGCCAGCACCGATCCCTGTAGGACACCACTAGTCACAGGCATCTAATCACAGAAACAACCCTCTACCATCCCCTCTCCTATTGCCAGACCAATTTTGGATCCAGTTTGCCAACTCGCCCTAGATCTCATGGGCTCTAACCTTTTGAACTCGTCTCCCACGTGGGACCTTGTCAAGGACTTTATTAAAATTCACCTAAATCACATCTACTGCCTCATCAATACATTTTGTCACCTCAAAGAATTCAATGCAATTGGTTACACAGGACCTGCCCTTGACAAAGTCACGTTGGCTGTCTCTAGTTAGTTCCCTGCCTTTGCAAGTAATCTTTAATCCTCTATCTCAGAATATTTTTCCTGTATCTTCCCTACCACTGACATTAGGCTCACAGATCTAGTGTGATCATGTTTTACCCCTGCTGCCTTTCTTGAAATCTGTGCAGTTCTGGTCATCGTGTGCAATTCTGATTGCCTAACTATAAGAAGGATGTCATTAAGCTGGAAAGGGCACAGAAAAGATTCACAAGGATGTTACTGGGACTGGAGGGTTTGAGTTACAAAGAGAGCCTGGAGGATAGAAGGCTGAGGGATGACTTTATAGAGGTTTATAAAATCATGAGGGGCATAGATAAGGTGAATGGTCACAGTCTTTTTCCCAGGCCAGATTTAAAGAGGACCCAAGGGGAAAACTTTTTCCACACACAGGGTGTGGGTATGTGAAAAGAGCTGCCAGAGGAAGTGGTAGATGCAGTACAATTACTATGTTTGAAGTACATTTGGACAGGTAGATGGATAGGAAAGATTTAGAGGGATATGTTCCAAATACAGGCAAATGGGACTAGCTCAGGTAGACATTTTGGTCAGCATGGATGAGTTGAGCCAAAGGGCCTGTTTCTGTGCTGTCTAACTATTTCTATGACTTTATGAAAAGGGGGGACTTGACTGCCAGCCTCCAGTCATCTGGTACCTCACTTATGTCCAGTGAAGATTTAAAACTCTCAGCCAGAACCCCAGCAATCTCTTCCATCACCTCCCATAACAGGTGCAAGGCATTGAGTACCTCCTCTATTTACATCCTTGCACTAAAATTTCACCCTCCCCTTCACTGAATTCTCCAACTACAAAGCCTGTTTCTTTTGTGAACACTGTTGAAAAACATAGAAACATAGAAAAACCTACAGCACAATTCAGGCCCTTCGGCCCACAAAGCTGTGCCGAACATGTCCCTACCCTAGAAATTACTAGGCTTACCCATAGCCCTCTATTTTTCTCATCTCCATGTACCGATCCAACAGTGTCTTAAAAGACCCTATCGTATCCGCCTCCACTACCGTTGCCGGCAGCCCATTCCACACACTCACCACTCTGAGTAAAAAACTTAACCCTGACATCTCCTCTATACCTACTCCCCAGCACCTTAAACCTATGTCCTCTTGTGGCCACGATTTCAGCCCTGGGGAAAAGCCTCTGACTATCCACCCGATCAATGCCTCCCATCATATTCACTTAGAACCTCATCCATACCTTCTGGCTCCATACACAAATCATCCCTGTTGCCCCTAATGGGCTCTAATTTCTCCCCGATTATTTTTTTGCCTTTAATATACTTATGGCACACCTTTAGATTTCCCTTAATCCTGTCTGCCAGTGATTTTTCATGACCCTTTTCAGATTTCCTTTTTAAGTGCCTTCCTACACTCTCTATACTCATGACATGCCTCCCCTGTCATTAGTTCCCTACACCTGACATAAGCTTCCATTTTCTGTTTAATCAAACCACAATTTTCCTCCAAGATTTTCTATACTTATTACTCCTGGCTTTTACCCTGACAAGAACATTTTGGCTTTGAACTCTTGCCACTTCTCCCTTGAATGCTTCCCACTGTGCAGATATACTTACCTGCAGGTAGATGCTCCCAATCTACCTTTGCCAGGTCCTCATATTAATGAATTTTCCCAATTTACGACCTTTATTACAGTCCATCCTTATCCTCTTGCAAAACCACTTAAAACATACAGTTATGGTCACTATCTCCAAAATGATCCCCCACTGATACTCCCTTCATGACCAGCTAAATTCCCCAAGATAAGGTCCAGTAATGCTCCCTCCCTCATTGGTCTATCTACATACTGTGTCAAAAAGCTCTCTAGGACGTACCTTAAAAATGTAAGCCCCCCACACCAGCCCCAGGGTCTTTTACGCTAAGGCAATCCCAGTTAATATTTGGAAAACTGAAATTCCCAGGTACAATAACCTTATTTTAATTGCATTTCTCTGAGTCTCTGATATCTGCCTACATGTCTGTTTCTCTACATACCTATCTCCCGTTGACTGTTGGGAGGTATGCAATATAATCCTAGCAAAGTGACAATACCCTTTTTGTTTCTAATCTCTACCCATATGGCCTATTTTAAGGAGCCTTTTAGGATATCCTCCCTTAATACTGAAATAATGCATTCTTTTAGTAACAGTACAATACCTCATCCCTTTTATTTCCCCTTGCATCTTGCCTGAAAATTCTGTACACTGGGATATTGAGTTACCAGTGCTGCCCATCATTCAATCATGTCTCAGTGATGGCAACAATAGCATAGACCTCTATGTTAAAGTTTTGAGTTAATCTACTTTACTAGTTATACACCGTACATTACAGTAGATGCAATATATCTTTGAATTCCCTTGATGTTCACTTACTCACTTGCTCTGCTACTGGACTCACTATTTGTCCTCTAGGTGATTGCGCCTCTCCATCTAACAATCTGACCTCCCCCACCCCCCCCACCCAACCACCTCCCCCACCCCCCACTGCCAATTCAGTTTCAACCTTCCTTCACAGTATCAGCAAATCTCCCAGAAAGATGGAGACACAAGAGACTACAGATTTTGGAATGTGGAGAAATACACAAATTGCCGGAGGAATTTAGCAAGTCAGGCGACATCTACAGAGAGAAATGGATAGTATGCTGAGGGTCTCAATGCAAAACATTGACTGTCCATTTCCCTCCCAGAAAGGATGTTGGACCCACTCTGGTTAAGGTGCAACAAATCCCACTTGTACAGGGTCCACCTTCTGGAGAAATAGTCCTAGCGATCCAGGACACTGAAGTTCATACTCCTGCACCACCCCTTCAGCCAGGTTCTACTCCTATATTCATTAGCCTATGGCACTGGAAGCAATCTGGAGATTACAACCTGAAGTCTTGCTCTTGAAACAGTTACCCAGCTCCCTAAACCCATGTTGTAGGGCATCAACCCTTCCCCAATCCACTGTCCGCCAGGCACATGACTCAGTGGACAACACGTTTAAACTAGACTTGCAGGGGGCTGGGAACCAGAGTGACGGCAGCAAGTGGAGTGGCTGTGGGGTAAGTAGAGATGTTAAGCCTACATGCAAATACAGAAATCGACGGGTTGATGAGCATGGTGGGTCTAATGTTCTGAGATGTGCTATTTCAATGTAAGGAGTATTGTAGGTAAGGCAGATGAACTGGAGCATGCATCAACATGTGGAATTACAATGTTGTAGCCATTAGTGAAACTTGGTTGCAGGAGGGGCAGGACTGGCAGCTCAATGTTCCAGGGTTCTGATGTTTTAGACGTGATAAAGAGAGAAGTATTAAAGGGAGCGGGGTGGCATTACTCATCAGAGAAAATGTGACAGCAATGCTCAGAGAGGACATATTAGAGGGCTCATCTAACTAAGGCAATATGGGTGGAACTGAGGAACAAGAAAGGGATGACCATGTTAATGGGACTATATTATAGACCTCCCAATAATCAGCAGGATTTAGAGGAACAAATTTGTAGCGAGATAGTAGACAGTAGCAAAAAATATGTTGTGACAGTAGCTGATTTTAACTTTCCACATATTGACTGGGATTCCCATACTGTAAAAGGACTGGATGGGATAGAGTCTGTCACATGTCTTCAGGAAAGTTTCCTCAATCAATATGTAGTGGTCCCAACTAGAGAGAGCACGATACTGGATCTCCTCTTAGGGAACGAGACAGGGCAGGTGACAGAAGTTAATGCAGGGGAACACTTTGGATCTAGTGATCATAATTCCATTAGTTTCAAGATAATTATGGAGAAGGATAGGACAGGTCCTCAGGTTGATATTCTAATTTGGAGTAAGGCCAATTTTGATGGCATCAGAAGGGATCTGGCAGGCATGGATTGGGATAGGCTGTTTTCCAGCAAAGAGATGCTTGGTAAGTGGAAGGCCTTCAGAAGTGTAATATTGAGAGTACAGAATTTGTATGTTCTTGTTAGAATAAAAGGCAAGGCCAACAGATTTAGGGAACCTTGGTTATCGAGGGAGATTGAGGCCCTGGTAAAGTAAAAGGCGGCACATATCAGGTATAGGCAGTTAGGATCAAATGAGGCACTTGAGGAGTGTAAGAAATGCAAGAGAACACTTAAGAAATCAGGAGGGCAAAAAGGGGACACGAGGTTGCTCTGGCAGACAGGGTGAGAGAGAATCCCAAGGGTTTCTATAGCTATATTAAGAGAAAAAGGGTAGCAAGGGACAAAATTGGTCCTCTTGAAGATCAGCATGGTCATCAATGCATGGAGCCAAGAGAGATGGGGGAGATCATAAATGAATTTTTTGCATCCATATTTACTCTGTAGCCAGATGCAGAGACTATGGAACTGAGGCAAAAGAGTAGCAAGAACATGGGCCAATCCAGATTAGGGAAGAGGAGGTGCTGACTGTCTTGAGGCAAACGAAGGTGGATGAATCCCCAAGCCCAGACAGGGTGTCCCATCGGACCTTAAGGGACGCTAGTGCAGAAATTGCCGAGGCTCTGGCAGAGATATTGAGAATGTCCTTAGCCACAGGGGACGTGCCAGAGTACTGGAGGGCAGCTAATGTTGTTCCGTTGTTCAAAAAAGGCTCTAAGAATAAGCCGGGAAATTATAGGCCAGTGAGCCTGGCATCAGTCATGGTTAAATTATTGGAAGGTATTCTGAGGGACAGGATATACAAGTATTTGGATAGACAGGGCCTGATTAGGGATGGTCAACATGGCTTTGTTCGTGGTGGGTCATGTCTAATCATCTTATAGAGCTTTTCTGAAGAGGTTACCGAGAAGGTCAATAAGGGAAGGCGGTGGACATTGTCTACATGGACCTTAGCAAGGCCTTTGACAATATCCCACACGGGAGGCTGGTCCAGAAGGTTAAGTCGCTTGGCATTCAGGATGAAGCAGCCAACTGGATTCAACATTGGCTCAGTGAGAAAAGTGAGAGAGTGGTAGTGAATGGTTCTCTCTCTGACTGGAGGCCTGTGACTAGTGGTGGTCGGTGATCGGTGTTGGGTCAGTTAATGTTTATAATCTATATTAATAATTTAGGGAGTGATCACTATACTGGGAGTATTCTGCAGACACCCCCAATAGCAGCAGAGACGCTGAGGAGCGGATCGGGAGGCAGATTTTAGAGAGGTGCAAAAATAACAGGGTTGTTGTCATGGGTGATTTCAACTTCCCTTACATTGATTGGCACCTCCTTCGCGTAAAGGGGATAGATGGGGCAGAGTTTGTTAGGTGTGTCCAGGAAGGATTCCTGACACAATATGTGGACAGGCTGACTAGAGGAGAGACCACATTGGACCTGGTACTAGGCAATGAACCTGATCAGGTTTCAGATCTCTCAATGGGAGAGCATTTGGGAGATAGAGTGTCCATAACTCCTTGACGTTTACCATAGCCTTGGAGAGGGATAGGAGCAGACGATATGGGAAAGTATTTAACTGGGGGAGGGGGAATTATGATGCTATTAGGCAGGAACATGGGAGCGGTAATTTGGGAACAGATGTTCTTGGGGAAGTGCACAACAGAAAAGTGGAGGTTGTTTAGGGAGTACTTGCATGGGGTTCTGGATAGGTTTGTCCCACTGAGGCAGGGTAAGAATGGTAGAATGAAGGAACTGTGGTTGACAAGGGATGTAGAATATCTTGTCAAGAGGAAGAAAGAAGCTTACCTGAGACTTAGAAAGCAAGGATCAGATAGGGTCCTGGAGAGTTACAAGGTAGCCAGGAGGGAGCTTAAGAATGGACTTAGGAGAGCTAGAAGGGGGCATGAGAAAGCATTGGCGAGTAGGATCAAGTAAAACCCCAAGGCATTCTACACCTATGTGAAGAATAAGAGGATACTAGAGTGAGGGTAGGACTGATCAGGGATAAAAGAGGAAACGTGTGCCTGGAGTTTGAAGAGGTAGGGGAGGTCCTTAATGAATACTTTGCTTCAGTATTCACCAGTGAGAGAGACCTTGACGATTGTGAGGAAGGCGTACGACAGGCTGATATGCTAGGGCATGTCGACATGAGGAAAGAGGATGTGCCGGAACTTTTGAAAAACATTAGGATAGATAAGTCACCGGGGCCGGACGGGATATGTCCAAGGTTATTATGGGAAGCTAGAGAAGAGATTGCTGCGCCTTTGGCGATGATCTTTGCATCCTCACTGGCCACAAGAGTAGTGCCAGATGATTGGAGGGTGGCAAATGTTGTTCCTTTGTTTAAGAAAGGGAGTAAGGATAACCCTAGGAATTGCAGACCAGTGAGTCTTACTTCAGTGGTGGGAAAATTACCGGAGAAGATTCTTAGAGACAGGATTTATGGGCATTTGGAGAAGCATAAGCTGATTAGGGACAGTCAGCATGGCCTTGTGAGGGACAGGTCGTGCCTCACGAGCCTGATTGAATTGAGGATGTGCCAAAGCACATTGATGATGGTAAAGCAGTGGATGTGGTGTACATGGATTTTAGTAAGGCATTTGCTAAGGTTCCTCATAGAAGGCTGATTCAGAAAGTCTGGAGACATGGGATTCAGGGAAACTTGGCTGTGTGGATTCAGATTTGGCTAGCCCATAGAAGACAGAGTGGTTGTAGATTGGGGTTATTCTGCCTGGAGGTCAGTGATCAGTGGTGTTCCACATGAATCTGTTCTGGGACCCCTGCTCTTAGTGATTTTTATAAATGCCTTGGATGAGGATGTGGAGGAGTGGGTTAGTAAGTTTGCTAATGATACAAAGGTTGGTGGTGTTGTGGATAGTGGATAGTGGATAAGGTTGCTGTAGATTACAACAGGATATTTATAGAATGCAGAGCTGGGCTGAGAAGTGGCAGATGGAGTTCAACCCGGATAAGTGTGTGACAAGATACACTTTGGGAGATCAAATTTGAAGGCAGAATAGAAGGTTAATGGCAGGACTCTTAGCAGTGTGGAGGAACAGGGGGATCTTGAGGTCCACATCCATATATCCCTCAAGGTTGCCATGCAGATCAATAGGGTCGTTAAGAAGGTGTATGGTGTGTTGGCCTTCATTAGTCGGGGTATTGAGTTCAAGAGCTGTGAGGTAATGTTGCAGCTCTACAGAACTCTGGTTAGACCACATTTGGAGAGTATTGTGTTCAGTTCTGGTCGCCTCATTATAGGAAGGATGTGGAAACTTTAGAAAGGGTGCAGAGGAGATTTACCAGGATGCTGCCAGGATTGGAGAGCATGTCTTATGAGGATAGGTTGAGTGAGTTAGGGCTTTTCTCTTTGGGGACAAGGAGGATGAGAGGAGACTTGATAAAGCTGTACAAGACGATAAGAGGTATAGATCAAGTAGACGGTCAGAGACTTTTTCCCAGGGTGACAATGTCTAACACGAGGGGGCACAATTTTAAGGTGACTGGAGGAAGATATAAGGGGATGTCAGGGGTAAGTTTTTTTTTACACAGAGAGTGGTGGGTGTGTGGAACGCACCACCGGCAGAGGTTATGGGGCTAGATACATTAGGGATATTTAAGGGACTTTTAGATAGACACATGAATGATAGAGAAATGGAGGGCTATGTGGGAGGGAAGGGTTAGATAGATCTTAGAGCAAGATAAAATGTCAGCACAACATTATGGGCCAAAGGGCCTGTAATGTGCTGCAATGTTCAATGAGGCAAACCGGATCAACAAATTTGTGGATTACACCAAGATTGGGGGCATAGTGGACAGTGACGAAGGCTATCAAAGCTTGCAGTGTGATCTTGACCAGCTAGGGAAATGGGCTGAAAAATGGCTGACGGAATTTATTGGAGATAAGTGTGAGATGTTGCACTTTGGAAGAACAAACCAGAGTAGAACTTACACAGTGAATGGTGGGGCCCTAGAACAGAGGGACCTGGGAATACAGATCCATAGGTCCTTGAAATTGGCATCACAGGTAGATAGGGTTGTAAAGAGAGCTTTTGGCACTTTGGCCTTCATAAATCAGGGCAATGAATATAGGAGTTGAGATGTTATGTTGAAGTTGTACAAGACATTGGTGAGGTGGAATTTAGAGTATTGTGTGCAGTTCTGGTCACCTACCTTGGAAAGATATCAATAAACTTGAAAGAGCGCAGAGAACATTTACACGGATGTTGACGGGACTTGTGTTATAGGCAAAGGTTGAATAGGTTTGGACTTTGTTCCCTGGAGCAGCAGAATGAGGGGAGATCTTAGAAGTATACAAAATTATGAGGGTTATAGATAGGGTAATTGCATGCAGGCTCCCCACCTCCCCCCCATGGTGGGGTGAGACTAGAACTAGACATAGGTTTGGTGGTGCAAGTGTGGAACTAGCTGTCAGTGGAAGTGGAGGATGTGGGTTCAATTGTAACATTTAAGAGAAGTTTGGATAGGTGCATGGATGAGAGAGCTATGGAGGGCTATGGTCCAGGTAGATGGGACTAGGTAGAAGATCAGGCAGCACGGACTAGATGGGTCAAAGGGCCTGCTTCTGTGCTGTAGTGCTCTGTGATTCTATGACGTGATAGGAGAGCCAGCCGTGGCCGGCCCAAGGCACTAATGATTGGCGGATCACTGACCTGCGTGGGGAGCTTGGTCCATCGGCCTCACTCTCCGAACAGTCACAGTCGTCAGGCCGTGCGCGCTTCCTCCTTTGACACTCACAGTCGGCGGTGGCAGCTCGGCCCAACGACAGCCGACTGCCCAGGCTGCCCATTGCTGCTCTACTGGCCCACAGGTAAATCCTCTGCTGCCGGTGTCTGGCACCACCTCCCTCCTCCTCCTCCCCCCTCTCTTTCCCACCTCCCTCCTCCTCCTCCCCCCTCTCTTTCCCACCTCCCTCCTCCTCCTCCCCCCTCTCTTTCCCACCTCCCTCCCTCCTCGCCTCCTCCCTCCCTCCCTTACCACCTCACTTCCCCCCACTCTCCCTCCCTCAACCCCACTGACTCCCCCCACTCTCCCCCTCACTCTCTCCCCTCCCTCCCTCGCTCTCTCCCCACCTCCCTCGCTCGCTCCTTCCCTCCCCTCCCCACCTCCCTCGCTCACTCCCTCCCCTCACCACCTCCCTCCCTCCGTCCCTCCCCTCACCACCTCCCTCCCTCGCTCCCTCCGTCCCTCCCCTCACCACCTCCCTCCCTCGCTCCCTCCCCGTCCCTCCCCTCACCACCTCCCTCCCTCTCTCCCTCCCTCCCCCTCACCACCTCCCTCCCTCCCCCTCCCCTCACCACCTCCCTCCCTCGCTCCCTCCCTCCCCCTCCCCTCACCACCTCCCTCACTCCCTGTCCCTCCCCTCACCACCTCCCTCGCTCCCTCCCTCCCTGTCCCTCCCCTCACCACCTCCCTCCCTCGCTCCCTCCCTGTCCCTCCCCTCCTCCCTCCCTCGCTCCCTCCGTCCCTCCCCTCACCACCTCCCTCCCTCACTCCCTCCCTCCCTGTCTGTCCGTCCCTACCTCACTCCTTCCCTCCCTCCCTGTCCCTCCCCTCACCACCTCCCTCCCTGTCCGTCCCTCCCTCCTTCCCTCCCTCCTTCCCTCCCTCCCTCCCTCCCTCCCTCCCTCCCTCCCTCCTTCCCTCCCTCCCTCCTTCCCTCCTTCCCTCCCTCCTTCCCTCCCTCCCTCCTTCCCTCCCTCCTTCCCTCCCTCCCTCCTTCCCTCCCTCCTTCCCTCCCTCCCTCCCTCCCTCCCTCCTTCCCTCCCTCCCTCCCTCCCTCCCTCCTTCCCTCCCTCCCTCCCTCCTTCCCTCCCTCCCTCCCTCCTTCCCTCCCTCCCTCCTTCCCTCCCTCCTTCCCTCCTTCCCTCCCTCCTTCCCTCCCTCCCTCCTTCCCTCCCTCCTTCCCTCCCTCCCTCCCTCCCTCCTTCCCTCCCTCACTCCTTCCCTCCCTCCCTCACTCCCTCACTCCTTCCCTCCCTCACTGCCTCACTCCTTCCCTCCCTCCCTCACTGCCTCACTCCCTCCCTCCCTCCCTCACTCCCTCCCTCACTCCTTCCCTCCACCTCACTCACTTCCCTTCAAATTCCGACAGTTGACGCTCCTAGCGGCCGCCATGTTTGAATCACGGCATGCTGGGAGCCGATAGAGGAAAGGGGGCGGGAATTTTCTGTCTCAACCAATCAAACCCACGGACTCTATTAAAGCGGGGAGCACCGCGGAGAATTTATGTTGCGCAGTGTAAATTGGAGACTGCCTGTGTCCTGAACTTGGCTCCTACTTGAAATGAACTCCAGGTTCAACCCGTCCAAAGTAATCGCTTGATATAATAATGTTGGAAATAATGGTCGGCTACAGCTGTGAAGAGGACAAAAGGAGCCACTAATTCCACTAAGATCAAAGTTTATTGTCAGATGCACAAGTCCGTGTGTGCACAGTGCAATGAAAAACTTTCTTGCAGCAGCATCACAAGCACAGAGCATCATATAAGAAGCGTTCGCAAATTCATGGGCAATGTGTGACCTAACAGTGTGTAACATGGTCCATGATACCAACCACTAAAAGCAAAAGTATTGGATATCCTTTCAGCAAAACAACAGTTGAGTAAAAATGAGACACAATAAGCTGCAGACAGGGAAATCTGGAGCAACACACAAAGTGCTGATGGAACTCAGTAGGTCCGGCAGCACTTATGGAGAGAAATTGTCAGTCAACACTTTGGATTAAAACTCTTCACCTGGACTGGAAAGAAAGAGGAGAGGTAGCCAGTATAAAAAGTGGGGGGAAGGGGTGGAGCAAGAGCTGGCAGGTGATAGATAGATGAAGGAGGGAGGGAGGAGAGTACGAATGATGTAAGAAGCTGGGAGGAGATAAGTGGAAGTGACAAAGGGCTGAACAAGATGGAATCTGATAAGAGAGGACAGTAGAACATTCTGTAGATGAGAACGAGACTCCCGGATGGTATATTGCCTCCCAGGTGCCAGGGTCAGAGACGTCTCAGATTGAATCCACAGCATTCTTGGGGAGTGTGAGCAGCCAGAGGTCGTGGTACACCTTGGTACCAACAATATAGTTAGGAAAAGGGATGAGGTCCTGAAGAGGGAATATAGGGAGTTAGGAAGGGAGATAAAAACCAGGACCTCAAGGATGGTAATCTCTGGATTGCTGCCTTTGCCACGCGCCAGTGAGGGTAAGAATAAGAAGATATTGCAGACGAATGCGTGGCTGAAGAGTTGGTGCAGGGGCAGGGTTTCAGATTTGTGGATCACTGGGATCTCTTCCGGGGAAGAAGGGACAGGTTATGCCTGAACTTGAAAGTGACCAATGTCTTTGAGGGCAGCTTTTCTAGAGCTGTTGGGGAGGGTTTAAACTAGGTTGGCAGGGGGATGGGAACCAGAGTGTTAGGTCAGATGATGGAGCAGTTGGTATCAAGATAGATGCAATGTACAGAGACACTGTGAGGAAGGATAGGCAGTGGATAGGGCATAAATGCAGTCAGTTGGATGGGTTGAAATGTGCTCATTTTAATGCGAGAGGTGTTAAGAACAAGGGTGTTGAAGTTAGAGAATGGATCAGTACGTAGAATTGCAATGTTGTGGCCATTACAGAGACTTGGCTGTTGCGAGGTCAGGATTGGCTGCTTGATGTTCTGGGCTTTAGATGTTTCAAAAGGGATAGGGAGGGAAGTGTTGGGGATAGGGGGGAGGGGGAGTGGCATTGCTAATTAGGGATAGTATGACAGCTGCGGAAAGGGAGGGCGTCATGGGGGGATTGTCTACTAAATCAGTGTAGGTGGAAGTCAGATGCAAGAACAGAGCGATTATTCTATTGAGAGTACTCTATAGGCCCCCAATAACAACTAGGACACCGAGGAGTAGATAAGTAGGCAGATTTTGGAAAGGTGCAAAAATAACAGGATTGTTGTCATGGGAGACTTCAACTTCCCTAATATTGATTGGTACTTCCTCAGTGCAAAAGGTCTACGTGGGCAGAATTTGTTCGTTGTGTCCAGGAAGGATTCCTGACGCAGTATGTGGACAGGCCGACTAGAGGAGAGGCCATACTGGACCTAGTACTAGGCAATGAACCGGGTAAGGTGAGAGACCTCTCAGTGGGCGAGCATTTCAGAGATAGTCACAAATCCTTGACTTTTAGCATAGTCACGGACAAGGATAGGAGCAGATGATATGGGAAAGTTTTTAATTGGGGGAGGGCTAATTACAACGGTATTAGGCAGAAACTTGGGATCATAAATTGGGAACAGATGTTTTCAGGGAAATGCACAGCAGAAACATGGGGGCTGTTTAGGGAACACACTCATGGGTTTTCTAATAGGTTTGTCCCACTGAGATAGGGAAAGGAGGATAGGGTTAAGGAACCGTGGTTGGCAAGAGAACATTTAGTCAAGAAGAAAAAGAAAGCATAGTTAAGGTTTAGGAAGCAAAGATCAGACAGGGCTCTTGAGAGTTATTAGGTAGCCAGGAAGGAGTTTAAGAAGGGACTCAGGAGAGCTAGAAGGGGACAAGAGAAGGCCTTGGTGAGTAGGATTAAGGAAAATCCCAAGGCATTCTACACATACGTGAAGAACAAGAGGACGACTAAGGTGAGGGTAGGACTGCTCAGGGGTAAAGGGGGAAACATACCTGGAGGCGGATGAGGTTGGGGAGGTCCATATGAATACTTTGCTTCAGTATTCATGAGGAAGAGGGACTTTGACAAATGTGAGGTCCATGTAGAACAGGTTAATGTGCTGGAGCATGTTGAGGTTAAGAAAGAGGTAGTGTTGGAGCTTCTGCAAAACATTAGGGTAGATCAGTCCCTGGGGCCGGACGGGATATACCCCAGGTTACTATGGGAAGCGAGGGAAGAGATTGATGGGGCAGTAACGATGATATTTGCATCCTCCCTGGTCACAGGAGTGGTACCAGAAGATTGGAGGATGGAAAATGTTGTTCTGTTTTTCAAGAAAGGTAATAGGGATAATCCTGGGAATTATAGACCAATGAGTCTTATGTCAGTGGTGGGCAAGCTATTGGAGAGGATTCTCAGGGTCAGGATTGACGAGCATTAGAAGAAGCATAGTCTTATTAGAGATAGGCAGCATGGCTTTGTGAGGGGCAGGTCATGCCTCACAAGCCTAACTGAGGTTTTCGAGGAGGTGACGAACCAAATTGATGAAGGTAGAGCGGTGGATGTGGCATATATAGATTTTGGTAAGGTGTTTGATAACGTTCCCCAGGGTAGGTTCATCCAGAAAGTCATGAGTCATAGGCTCCATGGAGACCAAGAGCAAAAGGGTAACTAGGGAGAGAACAGGGCCACTTAAAGATTAATGTGGTCATATATGTGTGGAGTTGCAGGAGGTGGCTGAGGTCTTAAATGACAATTTCTCATCTGTATTTACCTGCAGAAGGGTATGGAAGCTAGGGAATTCAGGGAAGAGAATAGTGACGTTGTTAAACATATTCATATTACAAAAGAGGAATTGGTGGTGGTCTTAAAGCATATAAGGGTGGATGAATCTTGGGGCCCTGACCAAGTGTATCCTAGGACATTGTGGGAAGGTTGGAAAGAAATTGCTGGGGGACCTGGCAAATATACTTGTATCATCGTTAGCTATGGGTGAGGTATTGGAAGGCCAGTGGGTAGTTAGAGACATACAGCGTGGAAACAGGCCCTTTGGCCCAACTGGTCCATGCTGATCAAGATTCCCACCTAAGTTAGTCCTATTTGCCTGCGTTGAGCCCATATTCCCTCTAAACCTTTCCTATCCATGTACTGTCCAAGTACCTTTTAAATGTTGTTAATGTACCTGCTTCAACCACTTCCTCTGGCAGCTCATTCCATATACTGACCACTCTCTGGGAAAAAAGTTGCCCCTCAGGTTCCTATTTTGTTAATACTTTGTCTTTATTTGAGAAGGTCTGCAAGGATAAACCAAGGAATTACAGGCTGGTGAGTCTAACGTCAGTGTTGGGAGGGGATTCTGATGGACAATATATGCATTTGGAAAGTCAAGAACTGATTAGGGATAGTCAGCATGGTTTTAGGCATGGGAAATCATGCCTCATGAATTTGATTTGAGTTTTTTTGATGAAGTGACCAAGAGGATTGATGAGGGCTGGGCATTAGACATTGTCTACATGGACATTAGCAAGGTCTTTGACAAGGTTCCGCATGGTAGGCTGGTTCGGAAGGTTGGATCACATGGGATCCAGGATGAGGTAGCCAATTGGATGTAAAATTGGCTTACTGGTAGGAGTCAGAGGGTGGGAATGGATGGTTGCTTTTCAGATTGGAGGCCTGTGACCAGCGATATATCACAGGAATCGGTACTGGGTCCATTATTTTTTGTCATCTATAATTAATGATTTGGATGAGAATATAGTTGTCATGGTTTGTACGTATGTGGATGACACCAAAATTAGTGGTACTGTGGACAGTGAAGAAAGCAATTTAAGATTACAACAGGATCTAGAACTTGAAAAGTGGGTCAGGGACTGGCAGATGGAACTTAACTTGGACAAGTGTGAAGTGTTGCATTTTGGAAAGTTAGAACTGGGCAGGACCTGCACAGTATTCTATATTCTATACACTATATTCTGCATTCTGTTTATTTCTTTTTGTATTACCTCAATGTACTTGTGTTTGGGATGATCTATCTAGATAGCATGCAAACAAAAGCATTTTACTGTATCTTGGTACATATAAGAACATAAACCAATTAGTACAGTAAATGCAGAGCTCTGGAGAGTGTTGTAGAACAGAGAGGCTTAGAGGTACATTGTTCCATGAAAGTGGTGACACAGGTAGACAGGGTGGTGAAGAAGATGTTTGGCACAGTGGCCTTTGGCCAGGGCATTGACTACAAGAGTTGGGATGTCATGTTACAACTGTACAAGATGTTGGTTAGATCACACTTGGAGTATTGTGTGCAGTTCTGCTTGCATAGCCAAAGGAAAAATGTCATTAAGCTGGAGAGGGTGCAGAACATTTTCATAAAGATGTTAACGGAACTGGAGTGCTTGAGTTATAAGGAGAGGCTGGATAAGCTATGACTTTTTCCCGGGAGTGTAGGAGACTGAGGGGTGACCTTATGGAGGTACATATCATCATGTGGGGCATAAGTAAGGTGGATGGTCACAGCCTTTTCCAAGGATAGGTTAATCTAAAAGTAGAGGGGAAAAATTTTAAAGGGGCACGAGGAGGAACTTTTTCACATGATGGTGGATATATGGAAAGAGCTGCTAGAGAAAGTCGTCCAGAGCCGTACAACATTTAAAAGGCATTTGGACTTCGACTTGACAGGAAAAGTTTAGAGGGATTTGGCCAAACACAGGCAAAAGAGACAAGATCAGGTAGCCACCTTGGTCAACATGACCGAGATGGGCCGCTTGGCCTGTTTCTGTGCTGTATGACTCTATGACGCTTGAGCAAGATCTGAATGGCAATGTAACCAGATCATCTGTTTGAGTACTTGATGTTGTTTGAAAGATAAATATTGATATATGATAGGGAGGACTACTTCAAGAGTGGTGTAGGATTTTTCCAGGGGTGCTACCATGGTTTGGTTATTTGCTATTGGCATTGGGTCCTAAGCCCACATGGTTTATGATTTGATCAGAGTACGTAGTAGTCATGGACGCTAAAGGGAAGTCATCTTCATTTTTGTTAAAACGGAACCAAGAAGCAGTGTCAGAGCTTGAAGCTTCTTGTTTTGTGTACAGCAACCGAAAAACAAGCATTGTCGTTCCTTGCTCATGCTCCAACTTTGGTGCTTGTCTCAGCCAAGTAGTTGGCTGGTACTTGAAACAAAGCTCAGGAAATTGTTGAAATCTGGATCCAGAAATAAAAAGGAGCAAGGATTTGGGTCAGGAGAGCAGGAGCCCTCTTTGTGACTATTGTGCTTTTCTTAAAAAAATACAAGCACTAGCCTTTGGGGCTATGCTAATTCAGTGCATTTCTTGTACAATCAAACAATTATTTCACCAGAAAATGTAATTGGCATAGACCATAAAGAAATGAGCATTTCATAAGTTTAGTAGATAAGACGGTAGAGTTTTGTTTGAGTTGACTCATAGCATCCCCACTCACCAAGTGTGCGTGCTGCCCCACACTGCTCAAGGTTGAACAACATTTAAATTTTAATTCAATAATCCTTGTATCCAGATTCTTCTATGATTCCTTCTTTTTTGTAATCTTTTTCAGTTTTACATTCCTTTGAAATGTCTGCGCCTCTCCAATACTGGCCTTTTGTGCATCATTTGTTTCCATCGTTGCAGCATTGTTGGCTTTGCCTCAGCCTCAGCGCTCCGAGCTCTGGAATCTCATCAAACTCGTCTACATTAAAATGCTCCTGAAAACTGACCCTGGTACCTGTTCTAATATCTCTGGAGATACTTTACATTAATGGAGTAGTTGTCGTAGGATTATAAATAAGAATTTTATAATCCAGTATCCTCAATTGTACCTCGTTGTACACCTACACATAATGGTTAAATTACTCAAATAGTATCCAGAGATACGAGTTTGAATTCATGAAGAGACCTGGGAATTTAAAATCAAGTAATTGAGAAAAGCTTAAGTGTAAAATTCTTATCAGAAATGACAATCATTGCATTGTTGTATAAACCCATCAGGTTCACTAATGTCCTTTCTGAAGGAAATCTGCCATCCTCACCTGGTTTGGCCTATACACATCTCTAAACCCATTAATACGGTTGACTCTTATTTCCTCAGTCTGGAGTCATTTACAGATGATCAATAAATACCAGTATTGCACAGCAAAATAGTAAAATCCATGGGACAAAAATCTTGTCAGATTTTGATATACAATATTTCAATTTGTTTATAACCACTGTACAATGCTAATATCTGTTCTTCATAAGAGCTTCAACAGAACTTCAAACTCTGGTTAGACCACACTTGGAGTAGTGTTCGGTTCCAGTCACCTCATTATAGAAAGGATGAGGAAGCTTCAGAGAGGGTGCAGAGGAGATTTACCAGGATGCTGCCTGGATTGGAGAACATGTCATGAGGATAGGTTGAGTGAGCTAGGGCTTTTCTCTGTGGAGATGAGGATGAGAAGTGACTTGATAAGAGGCATAGATCGAGTGGATCATCAGAGATTTTTTTTCGAGGGTGAAAATGGCTAACATGAAGGGACATAATTTTAAGGTGATTGGAGGAAGGTATGGAGGTGGTGGGGGGTGTGGGGGGGGAATGTCGTTTTTTTTTTACACACAGAGTGGTGGGTGCGTGGAACGCACTGCCAGCAGAGGTGGTAGAGGCAGATACATATACATTAGGGACATTTAAGAGACTCTTAGATAGGCACATAAATGATAGAGAAATGGAGGGCTATGTGGGAGGGAAGGGTTAGATAGATCTTAGAGCAGGATAAAATTTTGGCACAACATCGTGGGCCAAAGGAGCCTATACAGTGCTGTAATGTTCTATTTTTCCTGCATCTTGCAATTAGTATGCCTTGATTTCCACTAAGTGGTTCTTGTTCTGTCTACAGCTGTACTAATTGTTTAACAGACTATCTGTTCTCAATAAATGTTTACATAGTCAGTGTTATTGATTAGAATGCCCAATCCACTGGAACACCTGGCCTGTGTGTTTATTAAAAGGCTCCGCAGAACACACAGAAGTACCTTCTTGGTGACCAAATACCCAGTTAAATCTTTATTGACTGTCTGGCATCACTGGTCACCACTAACCTTTCTGTAATATCCTGCAAACTGATGCATCGCCATCATTTAATTATGGGAGCACATTGTAATAGCTGCTTGTCAGATCCTGATCTAGGGATGGTTCCCTGAATGGCCATTTTGAAGTTCTTGGAAATGTGAGTTGCTCCAAGCTGTCAACCAATACTCTACTTCAGCCAAGCTGCTTGAAATTCTACTTGTGGTATAAGCAGGGTTTGTGATATAGAAGATGACACTATTCTAGGGGTGAGGTGTTACCATTTGTGAACCGTACATTAAATAGTAAGCCCATTTTGAAGTGAGGTTAATTGTCAAGCTGTCTGTACAGGTCAGACTTTCCCTAGTTTCCTCAGAAGGATGAAACAGAATTTTTCTTAAACCCTTTCATAATTAAACATTTCCACATTTGATGGGGGCTGGTGGACAATACCAGATCAATGTAAATGATGGAATCGAGGAATTAAGGGATTTAGTCAAGAGTGGTTAGAATGTAGAAGTTCCTCAGTGAAGAAGAATAATAATAGAGGAAATAAGAGCAGGAGTAGGCCACCATTCCCTCCTTTCAGTGGTGATCACTGCTTATATATGCTGGCCTCAGCTCTTCTATGCCAGTTCTCCACAACTCAATTCCTTAATCTTTCAAATATTTATCCATTTTCACTCTACAACTCAGCTAATTACAAGAAAAAGAGTTCTGTGGTATAAGTGATAGTATGATGAATGTAGGTAGTATGTCATGGAACACAATCCTTGATATAACCCTGGAGGTGGAAGTGATGGTAATGTGCTCTTTTGGCACTCATTGCATGATTTAGTCTGCATACAAATCTAGTAAACTCTAGAACAGCTGTTTGCTGCTCCCACCCCACAAAAACAAAAGGAGTTGTAACACCTTGCAGGACCAAAACTAGACACTCAGGCTGGCATAAGAATTTTCTTCAAGTGTTTATATTGGAATAGGATTGTAATGTATCAGTACAATTAAAATGGAATGTACTATTTGAATAGAACAGCCTTGAATTACAACAGGTAGATTACTGCAATGGCTCACTGCTTCCAGTTTTCAAAGTGGTACTCATGCAAAATTTAACTATTTACAGGTGGCATCTGACAAATTACACAGCCAGAGATGTTCATCCAAGACAATACAATTGATTTGTGTACAATCTATTTGAATTTGTAAAATGTTGTTACAGGCATCCTGTACACTTTCATTACTCAATTGTAGATTCTCAGTAATTTACACCCCCTGCTCCCAGCTAAGATTTATATAGCTGAGGGGATTCCTCACTGCACCATAGTTAAGGAGAAAACACAACCCAGAGAACAACTCTGTTTGACCTATGAAACTATTTTGAGAGATTTCAGACTGGGGTCCAAAACACGGCAGGGCCGTCTTTGCATCCCCTTCAGTATTTTCTAACATTAAGTTTAAGATGCAAGATGTTACTTCATTGGACCAGGAGCCAGGATTCAATAGCGCTGAATATTAGCTTTAAATTTAGTGTTTCAAATCACATCCTCTAAGCTATTGCTCTTTATTTCACACTGTAGTAGATTGTATGCATTGCTTGATCCATCCCTTTTCATCCAAGAGTGGAAGGCCATTTAAAAGCTAGAAATGGCATGCCCCAGCTATCAAAGTTCAGATCAGCACTGGAGCTTTGAAGAATAGCAATTTACTAATGACTTGAGTGTATGTCCAGTTTTGCAATAAGGTCTCGGAGTTGATTTGTACATAGTGCAGCTGCTTAGCATTTCATATTAGCTTTCCATATTTAAATGCATTGATTAGAATAGCATATTTCAAGATCATAATTAAGGCAAAAGAGTTAAGGCCCAATAAGCATATAATTAAAGCAAGTCACTAAATGAGGGGCATAGCCACTCTGTTTTGCAGGGTCTTCAATCCATTCCACCTTGAAATGACACAGGAAGCTGCTTAAATTATTCACCGCCACACAGTTGGAGGAGGATCTTCTTGTAATCTCCAGAACAATCACCCTTGAAGCAAAAAAGTTTCATTACAACTTGAATTATACAAGGTTTAAAAGAGAATGTCACACCATGTATAACTATAATTTAAGCATCTATGACCCTATTACTACAATTTCTTTCGAAAACCAACTTGTTTAGCAGTCTACCCATAAGCAGATAATGAAACATTAACTTGGAAGATCCTGAATTTCTTTTAGTATCCTTTACCCTTAAAACACTCAAGCATGTTGAGATATCTTTGGTTAAGTACAACCATTGCTGTAAAATAAAATGTAGCTTCTGTGAACAGATACATGATTAAGAACACCTGCTTCAGTACTGTTGATTTTGGGTTGAATATTAGCCAGAAAACTGCGATATTGTCCTATCTTCTTCAAAATAGACCTTAAAATTGAATTAACTGCTCTTTGATTAAATAACAAATTTTATATAGCATGTGAATTAAAGGTCTTAAAAAGGGACTGTGACAACAGTTAATATCACTAAGGCCAAAGTTATAGGAAAATTCAGTGATAACTTACTGAAAATCTCATCTTGAACTTGGCCCTGGACTGTGCGGTCCAGTTTCTGGCACTTGGTGGCACAAGCATACTGCAGACCAGCCATGCTGTACCAGGCCATATTACAATTGTACTCGACCAACTGTGGTGAGTGTGGGGTTTGGTGGGGATATAATAGTTTAAAAAATAAATCTGCAGTTGAAGACATAATTTTGCCATTTTCTCAAACAGGCCAGACAGAGCACTGCAAAGTTATTGTTAGTCTGATTTCAACACCTTGGTTTGGCATAACATGGAATTACTGGTGAATGATCAGGCAAAAAATGTGAAAGCTAATAGTTTCTCCTCCGCCTTCTTGGGCAAAGCTTGCCAGATGAGATTTTATACCAGAGCTTCATTAGAATTACCCAGATTGGATTCTTGGCCTGTGCTGAATTTTAATTAGAACAAAAAAGGGGAAAAAAAAGAATAGTTGCTAGGATTGGTAGAGTTCCTCAAATACCCATGCTCCTAGTTGCAATCTTCTGAAGCCCTATTGCAGGGATCAATAATAAACAGATCAGTACTTGGAAGAAAATATACAGTGACCACAGAGATGAGCAGCATGGAGTGGCTTTGCTGATCAGGGACAGTAATAACAGCTAAGGAAAGGGATGATGTCCTGGAGAGATCGTCTACTGACTCTGTGGGTGAAAGTCAGAAATGGGAAGGGAGCGATCACTCTATTGGGAGCATTCTACAGACCTCCCAATAGCAGCAGAGATAGAGGAACAGATCAGGAGGCAGATTTTGGAGAAGTGCAAAAACAACATGGGTTGTCATGGGTGATTTCAATTTCCCTAATATTGATAGGCACATCCTCAGTGTAAAGGGGATGAGGGGGCAGAGTTTGTTTGGTATGTCCAGGAAGGATTCCTGACAGTATGTGGACAGGCTGATTAGAGGAGAGGCCATACTGGACCTGGTACAAGGCAATGAGCTTGAACAGGCTTCAGATCTCTCAATGGGAGAGCATTTTGGAGACAGTGGCCATAACTCCTTGACCTTTACCATAACATCTGCTCCTATTCCTCTCCAAGGCTATGGTAAAGTATTTAATTGGGGAAGGGGACTATGATGCTATTAGGCAGGAACTTGGGAGTGTAATTTGGGAACAGACGTTCTTGGGGAAGTGCACAACAGAAATGTGGAGGTTGTTTGGGGAGTACTTGCATGGGGTTCTGGATAGGTTTGTCCCATTGAGGCAGGGTAAGGATAGTAGAGTGAAGGAACCATGGTTGACAAGAGATGTAGAACATCTCGTCAAAAGGAAGAAACAAGTTTACCTAAGGTTTAGAAAGCAAGGATCAGATAGGGTCCTGGAGAGTTACAAGGTAGCCAGGAAGGAGCTTAAGAATGGACTCAGGAGAGCTAGAAGGGGGCATGAGAAGGCCTTGGTGAGTAGGATTAAGGAAAACCCCAAGGCATTCTACACCTATGTGAAGAATAGGAGGACGACTAGAGTGAGGGTAGGACTGATCAGGGATAAAAGAGGGAACAAGTGCCTGGAGTTTGAAGAGGTAGGAGAGGCCCTTAATGAATACTTTGCTTCAGTATTCACCAGAGAGAGAGAGACCTTGACATTTGTGAAGATGGCATACAACAGGCTGATATACTAGGGCATGTCAACATGAGGAAAGAGGATGTGTTTGAACTTTTGAAAAACATTGGGATAAATAAGTCACTGGGGCCAGACAGGATATATCCAAGGTTATTACGGGAAGTGAGGGAAGAGAGGGAAGAGATTGCTGCGCCTTTGGCAATGATCTTTGCATCCTCACAGCCACAGGAGTAGTGCCAGATGATTGGAGGGTGACAAATGTTCCTTTGTTCGAGAAAGGGAATAGGGATAACCCTCAGAAGTACAGGCCAGTGAGTCTTACTTCAGTGGTGGAAAATTACTGGAGAAGATTCTTAGAGACAGGACTTATGGGCATTTGGAAAGCATAGGCAGATTAGGGACAGTCAGCATGGCTTTATGAGGGGCAGGTCGTGCCTCATGAACCTGATTGAATTCTTTGAGGATGTGACAAAGCACATTGATGAAGGTAGAGCAGTAGATGTGGTGCACGTGGATTTTAGTAAGGCATATGATAAAGTTCCTCATGGAAGGCTCATTCAGAAAATCAGGAGGTTTGGGATCCAGGAAAACTTGGCTGTGTGGATTCAGAATTGCCTCACCCATAGAAGACAGAGGGTGTTGGTAGATGGAGCGTATTCTGCCTGGAGGTCAGTGACCAGTGGTGTTCTGCAGAGATCTGTTCTGGGACCCCTGCTCTTGGTGATTTTTATAAATGACTTGGATGAGGTTGTCGAAGGGTGAGTTAGTAAGTTTGCAGATGACACGAAGGTTGGTGGTGTTGTGGAGAGTGTAGAATGTGGCTGTAGGTTACAACAGAACATTGATTGGATGCAGAGCGGGGTTGAAAAGTGGCAGATGGAGTACAACCTGGAAAAATGTGAAGTGATACACTTTGGAAGATCTAATTTGAAGGCAGAATACCAAGGATAATGGCAGAACAGGGGAATCTTGGGGTCCATGTCCATAGATCCCTCAAGGTTGCCGCTCAGGTTGAGAGGGTTGTTAAGAAGGCGTATGGTATGTTGGTCTTCATTAGTCTGGGCATTGAGTTCAAGAGCCACCAGGTAATGTTGCAGCTCTATAAAACTCTGGTTTGACCACATGGAGTATTATGTTCCGTTCTGGTCACCTCATTATAGGAAGGATGTGGAAGCTTTAGAGAGGGTGCAGAGGAGATTTGCCAGGATGTTGCCTGGATTGGAGAGCATGTCTTATGAGGATAGGTTGAGTGAGCTAGGGCTTTTCTCTCTGGAACGAGAGAGAATGAGAGATGATTTGATGCCTCTATCTATGCCTCTTATTATGTTGTACACCTTTAACATGATAAGAGGCATACAACACGATAAGAGGCATAGATAGAGTTCAGAGACTTTTTCCCCAGGGTGACAATGGCTAACATGAGGAGGCATAATTTTAATGTGATTGGAGGAAGATACAAGGGGGACATCAGGGGTAAGTTTTTTTTTTGTACGTAGAGAGTGGTGGGTGCATGGAATGCACTGCCAGCAGAGGTGGTGAAGGCAGATACATTAAGGACACTTAAGAGACTCTTAGCTAGTCACATGAATGATAGAAAAATGGAGGTCTATGTGGGAGGGAAGGGTCAGATAGATCTTAGAGCAGGATAAAATGTCGGCACAACATCTTCAGCCACAGGGCCTGTACTGTGCTGTAGTGTTCTATGTTCTACGAAACAGATCTTTCAGCCCATTGTGTCCCTTTTGGCCATTAGTCCAGCCCAGAGCCTTTATGCCATGGGTTTCAAGTGTTTACCTAAATACGTAATACGAGAAACCTTGGCTCAACACCCTTGGTATAAAAAAAGTCCCCCAATCTCCTTTAAATCTTCTATCCTGCACCTTAACCTTATGCCCTCTGGTTACAGACAGCTCAAGGGGAAAACTTCATCCATGCTGCTCAACTTTGTATACCTCAAGGCCACCTTAACTCCATGAGAAACAAATGTAGTCCATCTCGTCTCAGGCATCCTGACGAACCTTCTCTTCATCCTTTCCAGTGCAACACATTCTTCCTATATTGTGGCAGTCAGAACTACAAGGAAATCGATGCCCAGCACCTATCCCTATGGTATTGACCTGCCCATAGGCTTCAGATTGCAAAATTCTGCCAATTTAGATTCAATTTGCCATAATGCCCTCAATCCCATGGCCTATCTTCTGGACCAATCCCTCATGTGGAACCTTGAAAGCTCACCAAGTCACACCCTAGCACTGGGTGCCTTTGTACTCTATTAAAGCAGGTACATGGAATGAGCTGCCAGAGGAAATAGTAGAATTCTATGGAATGAGCTGCCAGAGGAAATGGTAGAATTACAATGTTTCAAAGACATTTGGACATGTTTAAAAGACATTTTCCTATCCTAAACCTTGGATAGGAAAGGCTTAGAGGGATTATAGGCCAAATGCAGACAAATGGGATTAGCTCAGGAGGGCAGCTTGATTGGCATGGACAAGATGGGCCGAAGGGCCTATTTTCCATTTTGTACAACTCTATAACTCTTAAGAGGAAACTGACAAAGGTAGCAAATGACACTTCATCCAAGTCATAGTAAAGGTACTCCAGCATTGATAGCACCATGATTTCAGATCATCATAAAGCAGTTATTTTATTACAATTTTGTCGATGGTCAAGGAATAAATATTGGCCAGGATATTAATGAGGATGTCTCTGTGCTTGATTGAAACATAATATCCTTCACATCCACCCAAAGATGATACGAGTTAGAGTTTAATATGGATAAGTGTCAGGTGTTGTACTTTGGAGGTCATATGCAAGAGGAAAGTATACAATAAACAGCAGGATCAATAAGAGCACTAATGTACAGACAGATCTTGGGGTGCAAATCCATAGCACCCTGAAATTGGCAACACTGCAGACAGCAAAGACACATACATCAGACTACTATTTATTAACTACAGCTCTGCCTTCAATACCATAGTTCCAAGCAAACTCATCCCCAAACTTCTAGACCTGGGACTCAACACCTCCCTTAGCAACTGGATCCTTGACTTCCTGACCAACAGAATGCAATTAGTAAAGATAGACAACAACACCTCTGCGATGATTATCCTCAACACTGGTGCCCCACAAACCTACATCCTCAGCCCTCTGTTTTACTCCCTATACACTCACGACTGTGTGGCCAGATTCTGCTCTAACTCCATCTACAAGCTCTAATTCCATGACTCTACCGTAGTGGGCTGAATCTCAAATAATGAGTCTGAGTACAGGAAGGAGATAGAGCTTAACGCTATAGTGGCATGACAACCTTTTCCTCAACGTCAGTAAAACAAAAGAGCTGGTCATTAACTTCACTTTAGGGAGCAGTGCACGTGCTCCTGTTTACATCAACAGTGCTGAGGTTGAGAGAGTTGAGAGCTTCAGTGTCCCAGGAGTGAACATCACAATAGCCATCCTGGTCCAACCATGTAGATGCCATGGCCAAGAAAGTGCACCAGCACCTTTTTCTCAGGAGGTCAAGGAAATTTGGTACATCCTCATTGATCCTCACCAATTTTTTTTTTACATATACATGCATCATAGAAGGCATTGTATCTGGATGTATCACAGCTTGGTATGGCAACTGCTCTGCCTGAGACCACAAGAAACTGCAGAGGGTTGTGGACACCACTCAGCACATCATGAAAACCAGCCTCCCCTCCATGGATAT
This sequence comes from Pristis pectinata, assembly GCF_009764475.1. Taxonomy (NCBI): domain Eukaryota; kingdom Metazoa; phylum Chordata; class Chondrichthyes; order Rhinopristiformes; family Pristidae; genus Pristis; species Pristis pectinata. The sequence goes on from NC_067433.1 coordinate 365,052, forward strand.
TGCCTACATGTCACTGCTTCAGTAAAGCAGCCAACATAATCAAAGACCTCACCCACCCCAGACATTCTTCTCTCCCCTCCTATCAGGCAGACGATACAAAAGCCTGAAAGCATGCACCACCATGCTCAAGGACAGCTTCTATCCCACTGTTATAAGACTGTTGAACAGTTCTCTTACACAATAAGATGGACTCTTGACCTCACAATCAACCTTGCATCTTACTGACTGCCTGTATTGCACTCTAACTGTAACACTTTATTCTGCATCTTGTTATTGCTTTTCCCTTGTACAACCTCAGTATACTGATGTGATCTGTATGGATGGCATGCAGAACAGTTTTCCACTGTACCTTGGTAATGTATAAATTGGTTTATTTTTGTTACAAGTAGATAAGATGGTAAAGAAGGCTTACAGCATACTTACCTTCATTGGTTGGAGCAATGAGTATAAGGTCAGTAAGCCATGTTACAACTGTTAAGCTACATTTGGAGTATTGTGTGCAGTTCTAGTCACTGCATTACAGGAAGGATGTGGAGGTTTTGGGGAGGGTGAAGAGGTTCACCAGAATGTTGCCTGGATTAGAGAGTATTAGCTACAAGGAGAGTCTGGACAAACTTAGATTGTTTTCTCTGGAGCATCAGAGGCTGAGGGTCAACTTGCTAGAAGTATATAAAATTATGGAGTCTTTCCCCCCCCCCCCCCCCCCCCAGGATACAAATGTCAAGTACTAAACGAGATAGCTTTAAGTTGAGGAGGATAGTTTAAAGCAGATTTTTGAGGGAAGTTTTTTGAAAAATATATAGAATGGTGTTCGACTGGTACATGTTGCTGGGGAGGTGGGAGCAGGTATGATTACAACACTTAAGATGCATTTAGACAGGCACATGAACAGGGAATGGAAGGATATAGATCACGTGCAGGCAAATGGGATTAGTTCAATTTGGCATCATGGTCAGCACAGATTGTTGGCTGATGGGCCTGTTCCTGTGCTGTACTGTGTTAAGTTTAGTTGAAAATCTCATTTGAATTAACACCTCCAACACAGTAGTACTTACTCAGTACTGCACCGGGAATATCGGCGTAGGTTTTGTGCTCTGGAATGGGACTTAAGGTACAGCCTCTTCTGACCGGAATATAATTGCAACAGCTTTTTTTGTTTTACATGTTATACTGTTAACATGGCAGAACATGTAATAATTAGAAAATGAAAGTCTATAAAAGCCAGCATGATTATAAAGGTTGTTGCTTACCTGGAACCTACTGCTTTATTTTCCTGACTGCACTTTGGCTGAAATGGCAATAGCTCCAAGTTTGTGTCATAAATGGAATAAACACCAGGCCAATTTAAATAGTACATCTCAGGAGCCCAGGCACGTGCAGTGGACTAAACCAGTATTATGTATTTACTTTAGACCAAGAAGACACTCAAACCCTTACAAGATCTTCACAACTTGCATTTGATATCGTGCCTCTTTAAAAGTGAACCATCCCTAGTCTTGTAAAATTTTACTTGACATGGTCAAGCAAAGATATTGGAAAAGGTGATTCAAGCTTGGTTGAAAGCTATCATGGGTTATCTTTAAAAGGTAAATGAAATTTGGGCCTTTGTTGCAAGATGGATGGGGTACATAGCTAATTCTCATCATAGCTGGACAGGGCCTTGGCTGAATTATACCTGGAGTACTCCAGCTTTGGTCACCTTATTAGAGCTTATATGCACCTTGTTAGACAGTCTGAAATCAAGAGTCATGGATTATACAGCATGGAAAAAAAAGGCCCTTTGGCCCAATTCATCCATACCTGAGCTAGTCCCATTTGCCTGCATTGACCCATATTCCACTAAACCTTTCCTTTCCACATACCTGTCCAAATGTCTTTTAAACTTTATAATTGTTCCTATCTCAACCACTTCCTCTGACAGCTCATTCCATATACCCACCACCATCTATGTGGAAAAACTTGACCCACAGGTACCATTTAAATCTTTCCCCTCTCACAAATCTACGCCCTTTAATTTTAGACTCCCCTATCCTGGGAAAAAGACTGATCATGCATCCACCTCCTTCGCTTCAGGAAAACAGTCCCAACTTATTTAGGATCTCCTTCCAGTTCTGGCAACATCCATGTGAATCTATGCTGCATCCTCTAACTTGATTGCATCCCTCCTATAGTATGGCAACCAGAACTATATGGAATATTCCAAGTGCTGTCTCACTAACGTCCTTTACAATCTTTCATATCCCTACTCTTGAGATATATGCATCATCATTAGTGATGGGTGACATGCCAGACAACTGGAGTGTGGCTAATGTTGTGCCTTTAATTAAGAAGGGCTGCAAAGAAAAACCTAGGAACGATAGGTCAATAAGCCCAACATCTGCGGTAGTTAAGTTATTAGAGGAGATTATGAGGGATAAGATATACAAGCATTTGAAAAGACAGGTTGATTAGGGATAGTCAGCATGGCTTTGTGCATGGGAGATCATATCTCAAATTTGATTTGAGGTTTTTTTTTGAGCAAGTAACCAAGAAGGTTGAGGAGGGCAGGGTGGTAGGTGTTGTCTATATGAACTTAAGTACAAGAGGGCATGGCTTTAAGGTAATGGGTGGTAAGTTCAAGGGAGATGTCAGAGGGAGGTTTTTCACCCCGAGTGGTTGGTGCATGGAATGCGCTGCCTGGGGTGGTGGTGGAGGCTGATACGTTGGTCAAGTTCAAGAGATTGCTAGATAGGCACATGGAGGAATTTAAAATAGAGGGAAATGTGGGAGGAAGGAGTTAGATAGTCTTGTGTGGTTGGCACAACATGGTGGGCCGAAGGGCCTGTATTGTGCTGTATTTTTTTTATGGTTCTATGGTCAAGGCCTTTGATAAGATTCCGCACGGTAGGCTGCAATGGATCCAGGGAGCTAGCTACTAATTAGATACAGAATTGGCTTGATGGTAGGAAGCAGATAATGATGGTAGGTTGTCTTTTGGTCTGGAGGCCTGCGACTAGTGATATTCCTCAGGGATCAGTTCTAGGCCCATTGCCATCTATATCAAAGATTTGGATGATAATGTACAAAGTATGGTTAGTAAGTTTGCAGATGATACCAAAATAGATGGTGTCATTGACACTGAAGATGGTTATAAAGATTTACAGAGGGATCTTGTTCAGCTGGGTAAGTGAACTAAGGAACGGCAAATAGAATTTAATTCGGATGAGAGGTGTTACATTTTGGGAAGACAAATCAGGGTAGGACTTTCATAGTGAACGGTAGGGCCCTGGGGATTGTCGTAGAACAAAGTGACCTAGGAGTACAAGTACATGGTTCCCTGAAAGTGGCGTTGCAAGTACACAGGGTGGTGAAGGTGGCTTTTGGCACTCTGGCCTTCATAAGTCAGGGCATTGAGTATAGAAGTTGGGATGTTATGTTGCAGTTGTACAAGATGTTGGGGAAGCCATATTTGGAGTATTGTGTTTAGCTTTGGTCACCCTGCTATAGGGAAGATGCCATTAAGCTGGAAAGAGTGCAGAGGAGATTTGAGGATCTGCCAGAACTCAAGGGACTGAGTTTTGGAGGGAGGTTGACATGGCTTTCTTTGGAGCATAGGAGAATGAGGGGTGATCTTACAGAAGTGTATAAAATTGTGAGGGACATAGACAGGGTGAATGCACAGGGTCTGTTTCCCAGGATAGGGGAATCAGGAAGTAGGGGGCACAGGTTTAAGGTGGAAGGGGAGAGATTTGACAGGAACCTTTTCATCCAGAGAATGGTCAATATATAGAATGGGCTGCCAGAGGAAGTGGTGGAGTTAGGCACATGGATAGGAAACATTGAGGGATGTGGGCCAAACAGTTGGACTGAAGGGCCTGTTTCCATGCTATACAACTCTTGTGCTCAGTGCCCCAAGCAATGAAGGCAAGCATGCCATACCCCTTCTTCACCACCTGGTGTCACTACTTTCAGGAAACTATGTACCTATAACCCTTAGGTGTCCATTCCAACACTCCAAGGCCCCACCATTTATTGTGCATGTCCTACCCTGGTTAAAGCTTCCCAAAATGCACAACTTCACAATAGTCTTCGTTAAATTCCATCTGCCATTCCTTTGCCCATTTCCCAGTTGATCTAGATCCTGTTGTAATCTCAGATGACCTTCTTCACCGTCCATTACACCTACATTCTCATCAAAATAATGTATGAGAAACAGGGGACTCAGCACTGAACCCTGTGGCACAGCACCAGTCACAGACCTCCAATCTGAAAAACAAACCTCTAATACAAATTGGAGACACTATTTTCCATGCACAAAGACATGCTGACTGGAGGCTTCATTAATAAAGAAAAAAATGGTGGCCCAAGGACATTTTTCTCTCAAAAGGTCTTAAATCTTAGAAATTCTCTTCCCTGGTAATGTGGCATCCATGGTTCTGAGATATTCAAGAATAGGAGAGATTTTTGGACTACAGGTGGTTAGAAGAATTGAACAGGGAAGTAGAACTGAGGTCACAATTTTGTTTTCACCATTTATTGCCCATTCTCAGCTGAAGCAGCAGTTAAGGATCAACTACGTTGGTGGGTTTACATCCCCATTTGGCCAGACTGAGCAAGGATATTAGATATCGTTCCCTGAAGAACATGAACCAGATGTTTTTTTGTTGATAATCTAGTAGTTTTGTGTTTTTTTTAAATTGAGTCTAGCTTTAAATTAAATTTCCCAATCTACTATAGTGAGATTAAAATTTACCTTGGGGTTAATAATCCTGAATTCTGCCTGATAGTGGTTAGCTACTCAACCATAAGTCAAGATCTCTGAATGGCTGAGCAGGCATGAAGCACTGCAAGTAGGAGTATGACTTGCATTCTTTTGTAGCAGAGGGGAGGTCGAGATAATAGGGTGGGAACTCCAGAACTTAGGACACAGACATTGATGGCATAGAAAAATGTAGATTAATATGCCCGGGATATCATATTGAACTACTTTAGAACTGAAGGTTCAGGAGATCAGGAAAAAAAGTGGTTTAATATTTGATTAAGAAAGAAAATCTTTAGGTCCGTTTAATGTGGTAAGCACATTGCTGATGGGTTATTGCATAGGACCAAATGGCCAACAAGTCCCATAAATCCACAAGATACAGATGGCAGTGAAAAATATTTTACAGGCTCCAGTGTCTTGTGCCTGTGTTAATACTTCAGCTTCTATTCAAATCACATTCAGCACTGATTCCTGGAGAGAGAGAGAGAGTCAAACTTACACAATGCATTTGAAGCCTTTCATTTGGACACACTGGTAGGAATTGAATTTTAAAATCAATAAGTCCCAATTTGCTAAACATTTCAAAATTGATTTACACACTGACAAATTTAATGTAAGCTGTGGTAAATACTGCATATCAATAGCACACATCTCAATAGAGACTTTATTATGAACTCTGCACCATAATGCAGAATTCTAACTTTGAATGTTTTCCTTAAGAAAGTGGCCTTAATATTCAGAATTCATCATTTTAGTAAGTTTTTAAGCAAATCCAGTTCATTTATTGTCGGTCAGTAATTATCAACCATTATGATTGCTTTATATTCTATTTCCAAATAAGTTTATTCCTCTTCAACCATCTGTCTTTGCATACTTAACCTCTGTGCAGAAGTAATGCAATCATGATTTCACTCCAAGGCCAAAATCAGATTGCCCTATTGAATCATTATTTCCTAGACCACAATGCCACTACATTGCCCTTTGAAATAGATGTAGCCAGGAATTCAAAGCCCACTGCTCTGTGTAACCTGGTCTTGAACTCCATACTTTTTAAAAAAAAAAATTCTTCTTTAAGCAGTGAAGCGTGTGGAAAATTACAAGTACAGTTCTCTGCAGTAATGGTTACACAAGTCCTGATGGGTGACTAGGCATTGGGATCTAAGAATGCCATCTATTTGGAAGACGAACTTGCTATCCATCTCTTCTGATCCAACCTGCTTCCTAAATATCCCCTGACAAAACATCACAAACAAATACAACTTATAATATAACTGCTGATCTGGGATTAGTATTGGAAGAATTAGGTGAAGCTGAGGTCTTGTTGACATTTGGAGGCAGAAGCCAAAGTTTTAATCTAATGAAGTCTGCTGCATTATGTTTTCTGAGCTACTTAATCTTTTTAATAAATTCAAGGTTCATTGTCTCTGTGGTCTTGATTAGTCACAGTGTTTGATTCATCCTCCATCTGAAGGGAAGAACACAAGAATTTATGTCCACTGGGTGAATGAATTACAGTCATATGTCTTTGTTCAGCCAATACTATATTTCAAGATGCAAAATATCAACCAGTTTATGGGGAAGGCTCATGAATGAAATATCTGGTTACGTCATCAAAAACAAGGTGCATTTCATTCAGAAATCCATTAAAAGTTAGCACCAATCTCTTATTATTGTTGGGCACTTACCTTGATAAAGGAATACAATGACTTTCCATACATCCTTTGAAACGCCTCTCTAATGTCCAGCATGTCAACTTCACACCGGGACACCATCACCCTGATCAAGGTGCTGTCTTCTGTACCAGCTCCCTATTATCGAGGGAACATGTGGTTAGCCAATCATTTTCACTCCATGGGAAAAAGGGCTAGTTTTAGACTAGTTAATCTTAGATACCACTTTGGATCTCAGCCCTCAACGTAGTTAGCCATGGTTCAGCGTGACACACCAGTCGATTAATGGTTCAAGTCCCACTCTGGGATTTTGGCAAAACACTATTGACTGGCATTCCAATGCAGTAATGAGGAATGCCATACTTGGAGGTGCAATCTTTCGTATGAGCCATTAAACTGAGGCACCTCACCCTCATATGTGGGTAGCCACGATAAGGAGAAAGCCATTTCTCTTTCATTTCCTGGTTAATATCTATCCCTCAGCTATCACCACTAAAATATTATTTGGTAATTATCTCGCCACTGTCTGAATCCAACAGCAGTCTTGGTGTGCAAATTTCTGATGATACAACAACGACTATACTTAATCCTGAGGGGATGCCCAAGTGGACTGAGCACGACTTGCTTCTACTCTAATTTTGTGGATTCTGAAGTGGCTGATGAGACCAATGTAGGAACTTCAGAATCTTCCGGAGATGGAGCAGGTGGTGTCCAATGGGGCTGGCGGATGGATAGTTTGTGAACTGGTGCATTCCTTCTACCATTTACACAGAGCTTCAATGCGCTGGTGATACCTGAACTTGGATTTCTCAATACCACCCCCAATGTATCTTTACCACTGAGTAGCCGTGGGTCAGGAGATTCTTAGACAGTACTTAGTTGGTTGTAAAGCACTTTGGGACATACTGAGATTATGAACTGCACTATTGAAATAGCAAGACTTACTCTCCTTATTTCACTTTGTTGATAATCAAATTGTTGCAAAGCACAGTATCCTCTACTTCACAGATCTCACCCAAAAGACAGCACTCTGACAATGCAGCAAATTCAGGACAGCACTTTGTACTAAAGTTTCAAGTGGAAGTTGAGCCCATCATCTTCTAAATCTCCCACTGTGCAGAAGGTTGCAAATGCAATACAGGAAATGGCCGTTAAAGCAAGATTTATACTATTTTGAGCTTTCCATGTCATCTTTACAGTTAATTGAATACCATCTGAAATGAAAACATTGTAATGTGGGAAGCCTGCCTGTAAAATTACACACAGCAAGATCCCACAAAAACAATACAACAGCGACCATTCTGTTTTGCTGATGTTGATAGAGGGATAAATATCAGACAGTATACGGCAAGAATTACCCTGCTCTTCAAAACTGTGCCATGAGGTTGTTTGCATCAACTTGAGAGAACGTAGTACATCAGTTTGACTTGTTCAATATGGTGCAGCAGTCTGGATCTGTGTGACACTTGTGCATGTACACATTTACTCTTGGAGGTATGCAAGATCTATACCATTGTTTGCATGCTCTGTGGTTTCTTGTCCCTCTACTGTGAGAACAATTTGGTCATTCACTAACTATTACTTGCAATGTGCAAATTTCTGATACGACAGTGACAAAAAGTCAAATGAACCTAAATGGCTGTAAAGTACTTAGTGAAAATGCTAAATGTACCAATCATTGTCTGTTCAGATTTTATAAGGACACCGAGAAACCTTTGCAACAGGGGTATCATGATGCCTCAACACTTAGTGCCATTGATTTAAGATCAAATGGACAGTTCAGGTCAAGTCATGTGAAAATTATTTCTCAAGGAAGCAGCAGCTGCTAATTATCTTCGAACAGCACTGGCTCTTGATTATCTGGGTGGAGACAAAACATCAGTAGAATGTCTGCAAGTAGTGCTCTTTACTGTGAAAAAGCACTTCATGCTGTCAACTGTATCAGACAAAACTTTGGAACTGCCACGGAGTAGATTGCCTTTCCATTCATATCTCATTACACAGAATTCCTGATCTGGAGGCATACATGATCCTGACACCAGAAAATTTATTCAGCCTTTAAAGTTTTATTGCTCAGTTCACAGAATACACACAAGAAATACCGAGAAAAAAATGACAGTGCTGCACTGACAACTCAGGAAGAAGTGTTTACTTGATTTTATCTAAATTGCAACTGAATGCAGATCATTTATGTTCTGTAAATTGAACAAACCAAAGCAAAATTAATAGCTTGTGCATATACTTGAAGTTGATTACAAAAAGGGTAGAAAATCCTAAAGATGTTGGGAATCTAGGAAAAAAAAGATAGCTTCAAATATTCAACAGGTCCAGCAGCATCAGTGGAGGGAAATAAGACATTTGCCATTTCAGGTTGAGACCCTTCATCTGGACTGAAAGGTAGAAGGGAGAGATGGCCAGTATAAAAAGGTGGAAGGAAGGAGCGGGGTAGGTTAGTGTCAGGGAAGGTGGCACTGAGATAGAAGATCAGCCATAATCTGGTTGAATGACAGAGCTGCCAAATTACCTACCCTTGCTTTATTTCTACTATTATGTTCTTAAACACAAGGATTAGGAAAAGATGGGTGAGGTGGTGGGGGGGGGGTGGAGAGACGGGGGGTGGTGGTGGTGGGAGGAGGTGTGGAACTTTAAGAAAATAATTAGCTCTGGGTCTTACTGGGAATGGAACAAGAAAAATAGCAGCTGGAAATGAAAATGGGAAAATATGATCTGAAATTCTTGATGTCAACATTGAGCCATAATTTGATTCCAATTTGAGCTCATGTTGATTAACTACTTTTAGTCTCAAAACTGAACAGAGGTCAAGAGATGAAATCCAAAACCCACAATGAGTCTTCTCGCTCAACCAGCTGTACCCACCACTAAGACTGCATCACAAAACCTCCACAGGAGTGATTAGCACAGGCAGTGTAAAATGGACTTTGCATTTTCAGTTAATTTACCTTCATGGACTTGTACAGCCTCTCAGCAAAGTAAGCAGGTTGGTTCTTCATGTTCTTAACTGGAAGAGGATCAGAAGTTGGTTATTCAGGAGGAAAGTGCATGTTGGAAAGGGAATGCAAAAAGGACTGAACTCACCAATTGCCAATAAAGCATTTTCAAGGCTGCCAGACATCTCTCCCTTAATGCTGGCCTCAATGTCCTTGTTAGCAATCTTCTTATACTCTTCAAATACTGTTTGGGGGAATAGAAAGAGCATTCACACTTCGATGATAACTTGAGCAAAATTAATAGAAGTTCAATAAATCCCAAGCTTGTACGACACCAAAGACCATACTCTTATGCCATTGCTCTGGTAAAGTGCACAATTGGTTCTACCCTTACCTCTTATATCAAATTTCCCTTAATAGTCTACTGTTACCAGCTCCCTAATTCTATATTACTCGGTCGTCTGCCTTGACCTGGCCAATACTCATCCGTCAACCAATATTACCAGAACTGATGAGCTGGTAACTATCACGTTGCTTTTAGTGGAGGTGCTGTCTGTAAATTAACTTGATGGTTCTTACTTTACAACAGTGACAGCACTTCAAAATTATGTCACTAGCTACAAGTGCAGATGAAGATAAATGTTATACAAATACAGCCATCCTTCCACTCACCCACACCATCCCAGTGGCAAAATTTATAAAATCAGTTAAAAACTGACCGGGCAATCGCAATACAAATCCAACAGGCCAGAAACAGTTAGAGATTTTTCCAGATTTTATGGGAATTAAGATATTATTTGGGGTAGGGGTGAAGGTTAGTGTCAGGAAGGTGGCATAGAGGTAGAAGACCAGCCATAATCTGATTGAATGGCAGAGCAGTAGAAAGCTGCCAAATGACCTACCCTTGATTTATTTCAAATATGTTCATGTTCTTAAACACAGGGAGCCAATTTGAAGATGACATCTCCCAGGATCTTGACAAAATGCACCAGTTACACACACTAAAGCAGTCACATTTTACAGTAATACATCATAGATCATTTAATACTCTTCTCCCCATGACACAGACCCAGTTCAAGGGATCAACAAGTGCAAGGTTTGCACGGTAGATCACAGATGAGCAAGTAGGGTCATCTCAACAACCTGGGATTTGGAAAGGAAATGATGGGGTGGGGGAACTGAAGGAAAATAAATTAGTTCTGTGTCTTGCTCCTGACTGCTTGGAAAACAGCCACAAATTATGGATGAGAACAAATATATTAACTTAATCCCATTTTCTGTACACTGAATTTATAGTATGATGACTCATTGGTCAGTTCCACTTGCTCCAACGGATATCCTCTGCTGCATACCCTTTTAATTCTGGCAACATTTATTGAGAGTGCTTTTTCCCCCAAAAGCATGGAGATGACTGGATAAATTGCCTGGCATCTGCATTGCTATAAATGATTGAAATTTTGATGCACAGATATTTGTGTTCAGCTTCTGATCTCACACAGCATTCTGTGCCTCCCCACCACCTCCAAAGAGAAATTAGCCTGCTTTTACTGGGATAGTTTGCTATAGTTTGTTTCCTGTGTGATTTAAGTAGCTTCGATTGACTGTGTTTGTGGTATAATAATCTATTTGCTGTTAGCCCAGGTACATACCTCATCTGCTTTCAGATCATCAACTTGTACAGTTATAGACAATTTAACTTTTGTTACTCATTTATACACTTCCTTTTCAAAGATTCTTCTGCCATCATTTCATCTTGCAAAATCTCAAGTCTCCAAAACAAATTCTTCAAGATTTTCACTGAGGAAATTGAATGTATACAAATCTGATAGGATAAGATGAATTAGTGTGAGAGGATACTTGTGTGGATCACAAATGCAAGCATGGACCAGTTGGCCTGTGTTGCTGTGTTACTGCTTCAGCATTGAGTGAAAGTAATTTTAGTTTTAATCATTGTTTTGGAAGTGCTGAACAGCCACTTAAAAGATGTGCAAGTCAGTCTTTCAGCAGAAGGCAACAGAATGGATCAATTTCCTTCTGCCATCAAACATGTTCTCCAAACAAAAGATTTCAGTTGGTACTGCAGGAGCTGCTAACTACCAAAAGTTAACTCACAGCAAATGAGTGTTAATTTCACACCAGCTTAACTGATTGTTCCATTGGGTAATAAGGGCTATGCACTCCAAGGAACATCTATTCAATTAGTTATTTTAAAAAGTACTGTGGAGTAAACTCTTCCTTCCCCAAGCACCACCTGTGCATTTGATTTTGTACAAATCACCACAGCACTGCATGAAGAATGATTTACTGGCCAGACTGTAGCTGACGAATGCCAAAGTTCTGTCACAGAAGGAAATAATCTTAAGTAGGTAGAACGCCTTACCTTGTGATTTGTCTTGCAATTTCTCTGCTGGACCTTGCTCACCATTTCCTTGCGATTTAGGCCAGAGTTTGGCACTTCATCTTAAAATGGCAGATCTCAAATGCACAAGTGCTTTTCCACACCAAATGAATAATATGGGATGTAATATCTGATCATGTTTAGGGAGTCTTCAGTTCAATGTTTAATGAGTTAGGAGAGAAAATGATGTCTGAAGAGAAAGGGAAGTTGCAAAGTTGCAGGTGTATGATAATATGACAAAGGATAGCTCTGTGGGTCACACTTGTCCAAGTCTGAAAGGAAGGAATTTGAAAATACCTAGAGGGGACAAGAATGGGATGCAGCAGGCTGGATGTCCTCCCTCTATGTTCTATCAGATCTGTGATTATGATTTCTCAGGGATTTGGGAGTGGGAGGAATATCCCATGGTTACTACCCTCAAGGAGATCAGAAATCCTTCCCATTGTCCTGGTTAATAAATATATTCCTCAGACACTTCAATAAGACTATGATCATTGTTGGAGGCTGCTGTGCACAGATTGGTTGCCATGTTTACCATTTTATAACAATGACGACTTGAAAGTACTTCATTGGCTATAAAGCATTAGGAGCCATCTTTTGGCCAAAAAAGGCACTGCAAAAATGCAGGCCTTGAGACCGACAGAGCCAAACAGGCAGATATACAGTGTCTACACACACACACTGCATCTACCTGTGCTCATTGAGAATGCATAATTGTAATGTAGAATGTAGTATTCTCTAGTTTTTCTTTCCAATCACTCTGATTTACAATGAGAAAAATGCAGCTTAAGGAAATATACAAATATTTCAATCACAAAGTGTCACCTTCTCCAAATGAGCATTTTAGATTTGTTAATTGGGCTATGGAGGAGAGTAAATACTAATAATGTTAAATCTAGGGTTTGGCTGGAGCATAGTGGTGGGGTGGAATAGTATTTTGGGAAAGGGTACTCAAAACCAAAGGCATATTTCTAATACAGATGCTACTAACATCCTCAGAATATTCCAACTGCAAGCCATTATGTAGCAGTTATCTTCCCAAGGAATTGACTAGGTCAATATTTCCTCATTCCTAACACCTTTCCAATGTCTGCCTGAATCCAAAGGACCAGGGACCTAATGTTGGGTCAGAATCTAGATCCTGGTGCATATCAGCAAGAAATCTGAGACCTCTGCTTTTTGTGATTTTTATTAATGACTTGGATGAGGGGGTAGAAGGGTAGGTTGGCAAGTTTGCAGACGACACAAAGGTTGGTGTTGTGGATAGTGTAGAGAATTGTCGAAGATTGCAGAGGGACATTGGTAGGATGCAGAGCTGGGCTGAGAAGTGGCAGATGGGAGTTCAATCCAGAAGTGTGAGGTGGTACGTTATGGAAGGACAAACTCCAAGGTGGAGTACAAAGTTAATGGCAGGATTCTGGGTCGTGTGACGGAGCAGAGGGATCTGGGGGTCCGTATTCACAGATCCCTGAAAGTTGCCTCACAGGTGGATAGGGTAGTTAAGAAAGCTTATGAGGTGTTAGCTTTCATAAGTCAAGGAATTGAGTTTAAGAGCCGCGAGGTAACGTTCAGCTCTATAAAACTCTGGTTAGACCATACTTGGAGTACTGTCCAGTTCTGGCTGCCTCATTATAGGAAGGATGTGGAAGCATTGGAAACGGTACAGAGGAGATTTACCAGGATGCTGCCTGGTTTAGAAAGTATGCATTATGAGGAGAGACTAAGGGAGCTAGGGCTTCACTCTTTGGAGAGGAGGACGACGAGAGGAGACATGATAGAGGTGCACAAAATATTAAGAGGAATAGATAGAGTGGACAGCCAGCACCTCTTTCCCAGGGCACCAATGCTCAATACAAGAGGGCATGGCTTTAAAGTAACAGGTGGGAAGTTCAAGGGAGATATCAGAGGAAGGTTTTTTTTTTTACCCAGAGTGTGGTTGGGGCATGGAATGTGCTGCCTGGGGTGGTGGTGGAGGCAGGTACATTGGTCAAATTCAAGAGATTGCTAGATAAGCATATGGAGGAATTTAAAATAGAAGGATATGTGGAAGGGGTTAGATAGTCTTAGGCGAGGTTTAATGGTCGGCACAACATTGTGGGCTGAAGGGCCTGTATTGCGCTGTACTGTTCTATAAATGAGTCTGAGGACAAAAGAGATCGCAAGTGGTAGAATCTGGAACAAAAACAGAATGCTGGAAGTACTCAGTAGGTGAAGCAACGACTGTGGAGCAAAAAGCTATGTCAACATTTTGGGTTGAGACCTACATCAAGACTGAGGGCAGAAGAGGAATGATTGCCAACATGAGGGAGGAGTGGAACAGAGGGTGGTAGGTGATAGGTGGAACCAGATGGAGGAAGAGATGGTCAGATGGAATCAAGTGGTAGGGGAGGGAGGAAGGAAGGGGATGGGAAAGGTAAACAAAGGAAGAGGAGAACCAGTGGACAGGAGAGTGCCTGTGGGAGAAGGACATGGGGGACATGGGTTACATCAAATTGGAAAATTCAATGTTCATACCATGTTTTGTAAGCTACCCAAGTGGAATACAAGATGTTGTTCAGACTGTTCTTCCAGTTAAGACATGGTGCATCACTGCAAGAGAATGGAATATGGTGCTGGTGGGCACAGATTTTACATTCCCACCAACTGTAATTTCAATGACCTGGAACAGGCATAATTGATTGTAAAGATTTTTGAATTTTCAAACCTGGCATGGTACTCCCAGATTCTACATACGGACTCGGAGTTGAAAGACATTTGTAATTGAGGGTGAACAGGGAGTTAATGCATCCAGCTTCCTGACATCCAGAGCAACTTCTGGAGCAGGAAAGGTTTGACCTCGGAAAGTGCAAACAGCCAAGTCTTTTTTTTAAAAAGAAAGGCTTAGACAAAATTGCATTTCTCATGGGTGGTCATGATTGCAAATCTGATGCACCCTGCAAACAAAACAATGTGGGCCAATGCAACTGTACATGGAACTGTGATGTTGTGGCCGTTACATGGGTTGAGGGAAGGACAGGAATGGGTGATCGATGTACCAGGGTTTCAAAATTTTAGGAAGAATAGAGAGGGGGGTAAAAGAGGGGGAGAGTTGCAATACTAATTAGAGATAACATATCAGTTGCACTCCAGGGAGTCATAATGGAGGGCTCAGACACAGAGTTTGTATAGGTAGAACTCAGGAATAAGAAGGGTGCAATCATTCTTGGGGGTGTACTATAGACCTCCCAAAAGCCACCAGGACATTGAGGAACGGATATGCAAACAGATTAGGGAAGTTAGTAAAAATTACAGGGTTGTGGTCATGGGAGACTTCAACTTCCCTAATATAAATTGGGACCCTTTTAGTGCAAGGGGGTTGGATGGGGCAGAGTTTGTTAGGTGTATCCTGGAAGGGTTCTTAAATATGTTGACAGTTCAACAAGGGGAGAGGCTATTCTGGATCTGGTGCTGGGTAATGAGCCTGACCAGGTGACTCACCTATCAGTGGGTGAGCAATTGGGGAACAGTGACCACAGCTCATCAACTTTCAGGATAGCTATAGATAAGGATAGGTATGGGGCTAGCGGGAGGGTTTTAAATTGGAGCAGGGCTAATTATGAAGGCACAAGGCAGGAACTAGGTAGAGTAAATTGGAAACACCTTTTTGCTGGCAAGTTCACATCGAACACATGGGAAGTGTTTAAAGATCAAACACATAGGGTAAAAGATAGGTATGTCCAGATTAGAAGGACATGAATAACAAAATAAGGGAACCTGGAATGTCCAGAGAAGTGATGAACTTAAGTCAAGAAGAAAAGGGACAAGTATGTAGAGCTTCGGAAGTTAGGATCAGATGGAGCACGTGAGAACTATAGAGAAGCTTGAAATGAACACAAGAAAGTATTTAGGAAAGCCAGGAGGGGCCATGAAAAGTCCTTAGCAAGTAGAATTAAGAAGAATATGAAGGCATTCTATAACTATGCAAGGAATAAGGGGGTAAAAGGGAAAGGGTAGGACCACTTAAGAATAAAGAAGTGAATCTATGTTTGGACGCAAGGGATAGGTCGAGGTTCTGAATGAGTATTTCTTCTCAGTATTTACCCAGGAAAGGGACATGCAGGACATAAAATTTAGAACTGAGGGTGTAAACATGGTAGGGCATTTAGAGGTCAAGAAGGAGGTAGTGTTAGGTCTCCTAAGCAGTATTAAGGTGGATAAGTCCCTGGGGCCCAATGGGATATACCCCAGGTTACTGAGGGAGATGAGAGGAAATGGCTGGGGCCTTGACCAATATCTTTGTGTCCTCTTTGACCACGGGTGAGGTCCCGGAGGACTGACGAGTGGCTAATGTTGTTCCTCTCTTTAAGAGGAACAAGGGAAAATCTGGGAATCTATAGACCAGTGAGTCTCATGTCAGTTGTAGGGAAATTGTTGGAGAAAATTCTTAGAGGATATACGAGCATCTGGAATCCAATGGCTTCATTCGGGAAAGCCAGCATGGCTTTGTGCTGGGCAAGTCATGTCTTACTAACCTGGTTGAGTTTTTTGACAAGGTGATGAGAAAAATTGATGAAGGTAGAACTGTGGATGTCATCTATATGGACTTTACTAAGGCATTTGACAAGGTCCCACATAATAGGTTAATCAAGAAATTTTGGATACATGGGGTCAGTGGAGAATTGGCTCTGTGGATCCAGAACTGGCTTGCCCATAGAAGACAGAGGATGGTGGTTGAAGTGACTTATTCAGGCTGGAGGCCTGAGAGTAGTGGTGTTCTGCAGGGATCTGTGCTGGGACCTCTGTTGTATGTGATGTACATAAATGACCTGGATGAGCATGCTGATGGGTGGGTTAGTAAGTTTGCAGACGATACCAAGATTGGTGGAGTTGTGAATAGTGTAGAACACTGGCGACAGATACACCGTGATATAGATCAGCTGCAGATGTGGGCAGCGAAATGGTAGATGGAGTTTAACCTGGATAAATGTGAGGTGCTGCACCTTTGTAGGACTAATGTCAAGTGGCAGTATATCCTTAAGGCAAGACCCTTAACAGTGTTGAAGAGCAGAGAGACCTTGGGGTGCAAGTTCATGGCTCATTGAAAGTGGCTACACAGGTAGATAGGGTGGTTAAGGCAGCTTACGAAATGCTTGCTTTCATTAATCAAGGTATTGAGTATAGGAGTCAAGAAGTTAGGAGGCATCTCTATAGAACTCTGGTTAGGCTGCATCTAGAGTATTGTGTGCAATTCTGGTCACCTCACTATAGGAAGGATGTCAAGGCTTTAGAGAGAGTGCAGAGGAGGTTTACCAGGATGATGCCTGGATTAGAGGGCACATGCTATCAGGAGAGGCTGGAATGAGGGGTACATTTTTCCAGAGAGTGATGGATGCCTGGAATGCATTGCCTGATAGGGTGGTGGAGGCAAATTCATTGGGGGCTTTTAAGAGGGGCTTGGATAGGCACATGAATGAGGGGAAAATGAAGGGATATGGGCATTCTGTAGGTAGGAGGGAATAGCTATGTCAGCACACCATTGTGGGCCAAAGGGCCTGTTCTGTGCTGTACTGTTCTATGTTCGATGGCTGATATCAAGGCAGTATGACAAGGACATAGTGGCTAAACAGAAACAATTGGAACCTACTTCCGTTGAAAGAAAGGTGTCAAGTCTTCCCTTCTGAAAGTCTCTCAAGTCTTTCCAATTGAAAAAACTGACAACAGAATGGCAATTGGGAAAGATAGAAAACTCAATTTAATAATGTATTTCGTGTCTCAGGATACGCAAAGCACATTATGGCTAATTAAGTACTTTTGAAGTATAGTTACTGGTGTTGAAATGTTCCAGTCAGCTTTTGCAAACGCCAGCTGCCACAAACAGCATTGTAGGAAGTGATCAAATCATATATTTGTTGGGGGTAAACATTGGCCAGGACACAATGCTTTTTGAACAGAAAATGTGATTGGATTCTTTAAATACCACCTGAAAGGGCAGAAGGATCCATGTTTAACATTTAATTTGAAAGGCATAAGTTCCAACCTCATTGTACTTCCTCAGCGTTGCCATGTCATATAATCATTTGTCTGGAGTGGGATTGGAACCCATGACTTTCTGAAGCACAGGGCAAGTATCTGGCTTTCAGTGTTGCAGAATTGACTGCACAATTTTAAAAAAAGAAAATTAGTGAAATCCTCTTGTTGAAATAGCTAAACATGTCTCGACCCAGAATGTTAAACTTGCAGTGTTCAGTGGTTGAACCAGATGGACCTTACCTCTTTTCAAATGAAATGGGTTCCTAATACAGAGAATGCTCAAGAATGCAACTTCATCCGTTCCCCATTGTTTCTCACCAGCATCATACAGTATCTAGAATACAAGGGGAAGACACAACTAGTTCTAGTTAGATATATTTGGAAACAGATTTCAGCAGATACACCACTCTGATTACAAACATGAGAAGACAGGAAGCAACAGAATTAGATACTTGTGAATCAGAGTTCAGAACCCACACATGAAAATCACATTGTAGACCCTGAATTCAGATGTCTGAATCGATTACGATATGGCCCATGACCTCAGCCTGTAGCTGGCAAGGTATTTTGCAAATTTGAATTTTTGGGAATTAAATTTAGAATTCCTTGGTGAAACCTCCACAATGCAAGGAACATGGCTGAATGAGAGTGTTAATTGCCAGGGTTGGAAAAATGTATCCTAGGCTCTAAAGGAGCAAGAGGAAATAATGAAGGCCCTGACCAGGATTTTCCCAATCCCCTTTGGCAAGGTATCACAATTGAAAGACTGCTGATACATTATTGTTGTTTAAAAAGAGAAAAAGTGATAGTTCAGATAATTATAGGACAGTCAGCCCAACATCGGTGGTAGGAAAATATTAAAAACATTCAAAGTGTATAAAATTCAAACTGTATAAAATGATTCAAAAGGCACAGTTTAATCAAGGACAGTCAACATTCATTTGCTATGAGATGGTTAGATGCAACAACTTGATTGAATTCAAGATATAATATTGAGGGTTAATGAGGGTAATATATTTGATGCATTCTGCATGAATTTTGCCAAAGTATTTAACAAAATGTTCAATGTGGCAAGAAGAGATATAGAGCAAAGCAAGATAGGGGGAGAAGTTGCACTACTTCTGACAAGGTCCCACATAATAGGTTAATTAAGAAAGTTCAGATCCATGGGGTCAGTGGAGAATTAGCTATGTGGATCCAGAAGTGGCTTGCCTACAGCAGACAAAGGGTGGTAGTTGAAGGGACTTATTTGGGCTGGAGGCCTGTGAGTAGTGGTATCCCTCAGGGATCTGTGCTAGGACCTCTGCCATGTGATGTACATAAATGACTTGGATGACTATGTTGATGGGTGGGTTAGTAAGTTTGCAGATAATACCAAGATTGGTAGAGTTGTGAATAGTGTAGAAGAGTGGAGACAGATACAGCGTGATATAGATCAGCTGCAGACGTGGGCAGAGAAATGGTAGATGGAGTTTAACCCGGGTAAAATGTGAGGTGTTGCACCTTGGTGGGACTAATGTCAAGAGGCAGTACACTTTTAAGGGCAAGACCCTTAACAGTGTTGAAGAGCAGCGACACCTTGGGGTGCAAGTCCATGGCTCATTGAAAGAGGCTACACAGGTAGATAGGGTGGTTAAGGCGGCTTATGAAATGCTTTCTTTCATTAATCGAGATACTGACTATAGGAGTCATGATGCATCTCTATAGAACTCTGGTTAGGCCGCATTTGGAGTATTGCGTGCAATTCTGGTCACCTCACTATAGGAAGGATGACAAGTTTTTAAGAGAGAGTCCATAGGAGATTTAATAGGATGCTGCAGGATTAGAGGGCATGTGCTATCAGGAGAGGCTGGACAAACTTGGGCTCTTATCTCTGGAGTGGCAGAGACTGAGGGGTGATCAGTTGGAAGTGTATAAAATTATGAGGGGCAGAGATAGGATGGACAAGCAATATCTTTTTTCCATTATTGAGTGATACAATACCAGAGAGCATGCATTTAAGGCGAGGGGGGTAGGTTCTGAACAGACGTGAGGGGTACGTTTTTCACTGAGAGAGTGGTGGATGCCTGGAATGTGTTGCCTGATAGGGTGGTGGAGGCAACTTCATTGGGGGCTTTTAAGAGGGGCTTGGATGGGCACATGAATGAGAGGAAAATGGAGGGATACGGGCATTCGGTAGGTAGGAGGGATTAGCTATGTTAGCACAATATTGTGGGCCAAAGGGCCTGTTGTGTGCTGTACTGTTCTACGTTTGAAGAATCAGGGAGAATATCACAGCGGCATACTAACCCTAACACAGAAAGGACAGAATGGAGGGCTCATCCACTGAGTCTATATGGGTAGAACTCAAAAATAAGAAAAGGTGCAATCACTCTGATGGGATTAATATTAATCGACCCCCCCCCAGTAGTCTCTGGAACATTGAGGAACAGATATGCAGACAGATTATGGAAATGTGCAACAACAACAGGGCAGGGATGTTGTAGTGGATGAACTCAACTTCCCCAACAGACTGGGACCTCCTTAGTGCAAGAGGGTTTGACAGGGTGCAATTTGTAAGGTGCATCCAAGAGAGTTTCTTAAAACAGTATATGAATAATTTGACTAGAGGAGGGGCCATACTGGACTTTGTATTGGGAAATGAGCCTGGCCAGGTGACTGACCTTTCAATGGGGGTACATTTCGGAAACAGTGATCATAACTCCTTAATTTTTAAGATAGTCATGAATAAGAAGTATGGACCTTGCAGGAAAATATTCAACAGGGGGAGGGCAAATTACAAGAGTCTTAGGCTGCAGTGAGGGAGAGTTAATTGGGAACAACTGCTTTTGGGCAAGTCCACATCTGACATGTGGAGGGTGTTTGAAGACCAACTGCACATAGTACAGGACAGGGATGTTCTTGTAAGGAGGAAGGATAAGGATGGCAATGGAAGGGAATATTAGATGATGAGAGAGGTAGTGAACTTAGTCAAGAAAAAGGAAGCCTATGTAAGGTTTAGGAAGCTAAAATTGAACAGGGCCCTTGAGGATTATAAAGAATCCAGAAAACAACAATGAGGGGGATCAGGAGAGCCAGGAGGGTCCTTGGCAAGTAGGATTAAAGAGAATGTCAAGGCATTCTACACATACATCAAGCACAAGAGGATAACTAGGAAGAGGATAGGACCATTCAAGGATAAAGGAGGGAACATGTGCTTGGAGGCCGAGGATGTGGGGCAAGTCCAAAATGAGTACTTTGCATCGGTATTCACAGAGGACAAGGACATGGAGGATAATGAGATCAGTGTGCCGCATTCTAATATGCTAGGGCATTTTAAGATAAAGTGATGGTGTTGGGCCTCTTGAAGAACATTAATCTGGACAAGTCCCCAGGGCCTGATGGAATATACCCAGGTTATTGAGAAAGGCAAGAGATGATATTGCTGGGGTCTTGACCAAGATCTGTGTCCTCTCTAGCTACAGGTGAAGTCCCAGAGGATTGGCGAGTAGCTAATATTGTTCTATTGTTCTAAGCGAGTAGCTAATAGTCAAGGAAGGAAATAGGGATAATCCTGGAAATTATAGACCAGGAAGTCTTAAGTCAGTGGTAGGGAAGCTATTGGAGAGGACTCTTAGGGAAAGGATTTATGAACATTTGGAAAATCATGGTCTAATTAGGGACACTCAGCATGGCTCTGTGCAGGGGCAGTCATGTCTTACTCATCTGATTGAGTTTAAGAGGTAACAAAGTGATAGATGAGGGTAGAGCTGTGAATGTTGTCTACATGGATTTTAGTAAAGCATTGGACAAGATCCCTCATGGTGTGCTCATCCAGAATACTAAGATGCATGGGTATAAATAAGTATATGAGACTTGGATGAAAATGTGGATGAGTGGGTTAGTAAGTTTGCAGATGATACAAAGATTGGTGGTGTGTGGATAGTGTAGATGATTGCCAAAGGATATAGATCAGTTGCAGATATGGGTGGAGAAATGGCAGATGGCATTTCATCCAGCCAAGATGTGAGGTATTGCACTTTGGTAGATTAAATGTAAAGACAAAGTACACAGTTAATAGCAGAGTTGATATACAGAGGGATCGTGGGGTCCAAGTCCATTGTTCCCCGAAAGTGGCCATGCAAGTAGATAGGGTGGTGAGGGTCGTGTATGGCACACTTGCCTTTATTAGTCAAGGCATTGAGTTCAGGAGTCAGGAAGTTATGTTGCAGCTTTATAAATACTCTGGTTAGGTTACATCTTCAATATTGCATTCAGTTCTGGTCACCCCATTACAGGAAGGATGTGGAAGCTTTGGAGAGGGTGCAGAAGAGGTTTACTAGGATGCTGCCTGGATTAGAGGGCAGGTGCCATAAGGAGAGGTTAAACTAGGGTTGTTTCCTCTGGAGTGGCAGAGGCCAAGGGGAGATATGATAGAAATGTATAAGATTATGAGAGGCATAGATAGAGTAGACAGCCAATATCTTTCTCCCCCCCACCCCCAGATCGAAATGTCTAATACAAGAGGGCATGCACTTGAAAATTCAAAATGGCAAAGTTCAAAGGAGATGTGCGGGGCAAGTTTTTTTTTATTATTATCCACCCAGAATGGTTGGTGCCTGGAATGAACTGCCAGGGCTGGTGGTGGAGACAGATACAATAGAGGCATTTAAGAGGCTCTTAGACACATGAATATGCAGAGAATGGAGGGATATGGACCATGTGCAGGCAGAAGGAATTAGTGTAATTAGCCATCATTAGTTTAGTTAGTTCAGCACAACATTATATGTTCTATGGCAAACTTCTCAGTGAAATGAAAGTCCATGGGGTCCAAAGGAAAGTGGCAAGTAGGAAATAAGCAAAACTAAGAGTTGACAGTAGTTTTATTGATTGGAAGGCTAAGTTAATCAGTGTTCCTCGAGGCTTGATACTAGGTTCCTTACTTTTTTTTGTGGCATTTGTCAAATGATTTAGACTTGCATTTAGGGGTCCATGACTTTGTAGATTATAGTAAAGTTGTGTGTGGTTTTAAGGTGAAGGAGAGAATTCAGGAGTACAATATCAAAGGACCAGTCAGGCGAGCATAAAAGCACCTTCACCCAGACTCCCAGGTTTGATGTACCATCACCTTTGAATTATGAAATCCAGAGTTACAGATAAAGTGCTGTATAATAGGAATAGACCTAATTGCTCTTTTTTGGATTTAGACTGTTACACCATTGACAGCCTTGCCTTCAACTGACAAGACCCCAAGTTCTAGAATTTACTCTAAGCTTCTCAGCCTCTTTACTCAATTTTAAATGTCTTCAGTTATCTGTGCTAATATCTTGTGTGGCTCAGAATCTAATTTTGTTTACTAACTCTGAAGTACTTTGTGATGTTCTGGATTAAAGTACAAATTATAGTTTTGCTTGCTAAAACCAGCATGACATGAAGGGATCTTCATATCCTGCAGTTATAGCTATCCTCCCATGCCCAGTTTTACTCAGTCTCCATTTATCTGCCTAATCTTGCACTGTAGCCAATACCACAGTGAATAGTTGTTCCTCACAACCCAAGGAATACGGAATAGGAATTGAAACTTCTCATTTCAAATGTAGTGATTAAATATGGTGCAGGAAGGGATCATACTAAGTGGAAAGGAGAAGTTGGAGATCTGTGTGGGATATGAATCTTCGAGAGAGTCCAGACATGACTCCAGTAACAGAAATGAGGGTCAGATGAAGTGGACAATCATGAAGAAATAACAATGCTCGGTCAACTTTTGCTAAAATTAGTGAAACAGGGGTAGAGTCACATCTGTTGGGCTCAAAAATAACAGGGTTTAAAACAGTGAGTGATATCAATCTGGTACAAGCAGAGTTGAAATCTTTTACTTTTAGAGCCCTAGGCTGTTCACAAGAGTCATACAAAATGGAAACCTCAACCATTCAGCTCAACCAGTGGGGCCACATACATCTTCCAGCATGTGGCACGTAGCCTTCCATGCCGAGGTGAAAAAGTTCCTCCTCAGCCTTAGACTGTTGACCAAATACATGGCCAGGAACTGCATTGGGATGAATACTCCATGCCTTCTTTGAAGCCATGGTTGTAGCTAACTCTTGTAGGAGTTCTGGCTCTGTACAAAGTGTTACAATGACTAAATGCTTCTCCATTTCTCTAATGCCACTACTGACCTGTGCATCCTTCTTGGCTTGCTGCTCATCTACATGATCTCCTTCATCTCTGTTTCCCTGTTTAAAAAAAGCAAACATAGTAAATTTTAAGCACCGATTTTATTAAAATGAAGAAGACATTTGAGGAAATGGAAACTTTTGGGTAACACACAGCTCAGTTAAAGGTGGCAGTTGCTCCCAGTTGTATCAATGTGCTAAGCACAAACTGGGCACAGCAAAGCCTGAATACAACTCAACACCAGTTCATTATTCTGCTGTGGTAACAAAGGTCTTGACAAGTGAGCTGCCACCACAGCGTGCTGTGGCCAATCTGAAGAAACTACCTAACACAACAAACAAATCAGCAGATCGAGCAGCGTCTGTGGGGGAAGAAGAATTGCTGATGTTTCGGGTTGAGACGTCAATTCCTCTTCCCTCCAGATGCTCAACAATTCTCCAACAGATTGTTTGTTGCTCCAGGTTCCAGTCTTTTCTCTCTCTTTGAATAAATTACCTAGTTCCAATCAGGTCAGCAATGTACAAAGGGGAGATGTTTGAATGTTAAAGGCAGTGCAAGAATCACCAAACTGACCCTCAAACCATTGCAGCTAGAATTAATAAGCAGAGGCTAATAAAGCTGTAGCTCAACTTGCCCTGATATGGAAGGGAAGCATATTTAACTAAGGAAATTTGGAAGATCTGGCATTACGGCCAATGGATAGGTTGTAACTCTGGCCCTCATGCACCCTCACAATTTCCATCTATAATTGAAAAATATATAAAAAGATACTGGAACTTTGAAATTTGAACCAAAAAATACCAGAAATGTGCAGGTCAAGCAGGTTTTGTGGAAAGGGAAAAAGAGTTAATATTGTCCTGAAATGTTAACTCTTTCCACAGATGCTGCCCAACTTGCCAAGTGTTTCCAGCATCTTCTGTTTTTAATCCCATCTTTAGTCACCAGGTAGATTTTTAAAGTAGTCCAAGGAGATTATCAGATAGGTAGAATCATAAAAAAAGACACAAATCGTGAATTTGGAAAAATAAGTAAATTCTTTGAGAAACAAAGGACTACAGATGCTGGAATCTGTAGATGAAAAAAACAAGGTGCTGAAGGAACTGAGAAGGTCAGGCAGCATCAGTGGAGAAAAGCAGATGGTCAACGTTCTGGGTCAGGACCCTTCTTCAGAACTGAAGATGGGAAAAGGGGAAACCCAATATATTTGGGGGGGGGGGGGGGGTGGGGAACAGAGTAGTGACAGGTGGACAAAAGAGGGGAGGTGGGGTGGGCACAAGGTTGTGATAGGCAGATGCAGGTAAGAGATAGTGACAGGCAGATGCAGGGGAGGAGGGGAGAGCAGATCCACTAGGGGGTGGGTTCTTTGATTGGGACAAAACAGCAAATTCCAAAAGTGAAAAAGGGCAATTTTCAATCCAGATCAGAGACAGCAAATGTAGATAAGGAAAAATACAACAGCAATCTCTCGTATTTGGAATCGAACCTTCATTCATGCCTTCTAACATGTCAAAGTTAGAAGTCAATCACAAGGTGACAGATATAAACTTTTACTGGATACAGAAGACATTCTTTATCACCTTATCAACATTTTAGTAAGTGTTTTAAAAGTTTTTTTCTAACTAGTCGAGTGGGGGCTGGACTACGCAGGCGCGGTGCGGGCAGCTTGAGAAAAGATGGGAAGAAACTTTGGAGGACTCGAGGGCTTCGGTTCGGAGAACTTCGGAGCAGCTAAGTTTTTTCTGTTTATCACTTTTATTAGGGTTTTAAGTGTAAGGGTTAGTTTTTGTTAGGGTTTTTAAATGTAAGGGTTAGATTTTTATAACTCTCTTTAGTAAGTGTTTTAAAAGTTTTTTTCTAACTAGTCGAGTGGGGGCTGGACTGCGCAGGTGCGGCGTGGGCAGCTTAAAGCAAGCAGCCTATAGAGCAGGCAGTGTCGTAGCGGGCAGCAGAGTGAGTGGGAGCAGAGTGGTCGGGCTTTGGCTCAAGGGGCTTCGGTGTAAAGGGGCAAGGAGGGTAAATAGCTGGTAAGTAAGTAAAGGTGAGGTTTACCTGTTGTCTATTATAGATTTGTAGGTGGGATTAACTAGGGAAAAAAGAAAGGCAGTCAGATGGAGAACATGGTCATATACTGCAGCTGTTTGATGTGGGAACTTGTGGACCTTGCTGCGGTCCATGATGGCCACATCTGCAGTAAGTGCTTGAGGCTGGACGAACTTCGGCTCAGAGTTGATGAGCTGGAGTCGCAGCTACAAACACTGCAGCATAAGGGAGGGAAAGAGTTATGTAGACACGGTCCATCAGGTGACAGTCACCCCCCTAGAGCAGGTACATCTGAGGTGCAGGATGCAGATAGAATGGTGACTGTCAGGGGAGGGAAGAGGAAGAAGTCAGACAAGCAGGCAGAGCAGGGAACCCCCAGAGGCTGCTCCCCTCAGTAACAGGTTTTCCATCTTGGAGGCTGTTAAGGGGGATGACCTGCAGGGGTCTAGCTGCAGTTATCAGGTCTCTGGTACTGGAACTGGGACTGCTGCTCAGAAGGGAAGGGTGGGAAAGAGACATGTGGTAGTGATAGGGGACTCGATAGTCAGGGAAACAGATAGGAGGTTCTGTGGCAGTGAGCATGAATCCCAGATGGTATGTTGCCTCCCAGGTGCCAGGGTCTGGGATGTCACTGATCGGGTACACAGGATTCTTGAGTGGGAGGCAGAGCAGCCAGAAGTTGTGGTCCATGTTGGCACCAATGACATAGGTATGAAGGGGGATGAGGTCCCGAAGAGTGAGTTCAGGGAGCTAGGCAGAAGATTGAGGAACAGGACCTCAAGGGTAGCAATCTCGGGATTGCTGCCGGTGCCATGCGACAGTGAAGGCAGGACCAGGAGGAGGTGGCAGATAAGTGCGTGGCTGAGAAGTTGGTGCAGGAGGGAGGGTTTTAGATTTCTGGATCATTGGGATCTCTTCTCGGGAAGGTGGGACCTGTACAGAGAGGACGGATTACACCCAAACCAGAAGGGGACCAATATCCTTGCGGCTAGGTTTGCTAGGGTGGTTCGGGAGGGTTTAAACTAGTTTGTGAGGGGGAAGGGAACCGGAGTAGGTCAGAGGAAGAAAGGGATGGGGAAAAGTTAGATCAAACAGGTAGAGAGGCTTTGGGGAAGGAGAAGCAGAATACAGGCTATAAAAGTAGTAAGGTAGATGGACTGAAGTATGTTTACTTAAATGCAAGAAGCGTCAGGAATAAGGGAGATGAACTGAGGGCTTGGATAAGTATGGGGGACTATGATATTGTGGCTATTACTGAGACGTGGCTGACGTTAGGGCAGGAGGAGTGGATATTGAATATTCCTGGTTTTCGGTGTTTTAAGAGGGATAGGGAAGAGGGGAGAAGAGGAGGAGGGATGGCGATACTGGTCAGGGACACTGTTACGGCTGTGGAAAAGATGGATGTTGTAGAAGGATCATCTCTAGAGTCCGTATGGGTGGAATTAAGGAACAAGAAAGGAGCAGTTACTCTACTAGGAGTATTCTATAGGCCCCCCGGTAGCAGTAGAGATATAGAGGAGCAGATTGGCAGACAGTGTTTGGAGAGAAGCGAAAATAACAGGGTTGTTATAATGGGAGACTTCAACTTCCCAAATATAGACTGGAACCTGCTTAGTGCCAAAGGTTTAGATGGGACGGAATTTGTTAAAATTTGTCCAGGAGGGATTCCTGACGCAGTATGTCGACAGGCCGACTAGAAGGAATGCCGTGCTAGATCTAGTTTTAGGAAATGAACCGGGACAGGTGAAGGATCTATTGGTGGGTGAGCATTTGGGGGACAGTGACCATTGCTCCATAACCTTTAAACATGTCATGGACAGGGACAGGTGCAGAGAGGACAAGAGGATTTTTAACTGGGGAAGGGCGAACTATGAGGCTATAAGGAGAGAACTTGGGAGTGTAAAGTGGGATGTCCTTTTTGAAGGGAAATGTACCACGGAGATGCGGTCGGTGTTCAGGGATCTTATGCAGGATGTTAGGGATAAATATGTCCAGGTGAGGCAGAGAAGGGATGGCAAGGTGAAGGAACCGTGGGTGACAAGAGAGGTGGGACGACTTGTTAGGGAGAAGGTAGCATACATGAGGTATAAGCAGCAAGGTTCAGACAGGGCCTGTGAGGAATATAGAATAGCAAGGAAGGAACTTAAGAAAGGGCTGAGGAGAGCTAGAAGGGGACATGAAAAGGCTTTGGCTAGTAGGGTTAAGGAAAATCAAGGCCTTTTTCATGTACGTGAAGGGTAGGAGGATGGCTAGGGTAAAGGTAGGTCCGATTAAAGACAAAGATGGGAGAATGTGCCTGGAGGTGGCAGAAGTTCTCAATGAATACTTCTCTTCGGTATTCACCAAGGAGAGGGGACTTGATGACGCGGAAGGGAGTGCTGCTAAGGGTAATGTTCTCGAGGTTGTAGATATCAAGAGAGGATGTGTTGAAGTTGTTAAATAATATCAAGACAGATAAATCTCCGGGGCCTGATGGGATTTTCCCCAGGCTGCTTCAAGCGGCGAGGGAGGAGATTGTTGAGCCGCTAGTAAGGATCTTTGAGTCCTCGTTGTCCATGGGGATGGTGCTGGAGGATTGGAGGGTGGCAAATGTTGTCCCCTTGTTCAAAAAAAGGTAGTAGGGATAGTCCAGGGAATTACAGACCAGTGAGTCTCACGCCTGTGGTGGGTAAGCTGTTAGAAAGGATTCTAAGGGATAGGATCTATGATCATTTAGAGAATCATGGACTGATTAGGGACAGCCAGCATGGCTTTGTGAAGGGAAGATCTTGCCTCACAAGCCTGATAGAGTTCTTTGAGGAGGTGACGAGGAAGATTGATGAGGGTAGTGCGGTCGATGTGGTCTATATGGATTTTAGTAAGGTGTTTGATAAGGTTCCTCATGGTAGGCTTCTTCAGAAGGTCAGAGGCCAAGGGATCCAAGGAAGCTTGGCTGTGTGGATTAGGAATTGGCTTGTCTGTACAAAGCAGAGGGTTGTGGTGGAAGGAGTGCCCTCGGATTGGAGGGCAGTGACTAGTGGTGTCCCGCAGGGATCGGTTCTGGGACCTCTACTATTTGTGATATTTATAGATGACTTAGATGAGGGGGTGGAAGGCTGGGTTAGTAGGTTTGCGGACGACACTAAGATCGGCGGTGTTGTGGATAGTGTGGAGGGCTGTCGGAGCTTACAGAGAGATATTGATAGGATGCAGAGCTGGGCTGACAAGTGGCAGATGGAGTTCAATCCGGAGAAGTGTGAGGTGGTACACTTTGGAAGGACAAACTCCAGGGCAGAGTACAGGGTAAATGGCAAGGTACTTGGCAGTGTAGAGGAGCAGAGGGATCTGGGGGTTCATATTCACAGTTCACTGAAAGTTGCCTCACAGGTGGATAGAGCAGTTAAGAAGGCCAGTGGGATGTTAGCTTTCATAAATCGTGGGATTGAGTTTAAGAGCTGCGAAGTGATGATGCAGCTTTACAAAACTCTGGTTCGACCACACTTGGAGTACTGTGTTCAGTTCTGGTTGCCGCATTATAGGAAGGATGTGGAGGCATTGGAGAGGGTGCAGAGGAGATTTACCAGGATGCTGCCTGGATTGGAGAGTATTGAATATGAGGAGAGGCTTAAGGTGCTAGGGCTTTATTCACTGGAAAGGAGAAGGATGAGAGGAGACATGATAGAGGTATATAAAATATTGAGAGGAATAGAGTAGACAGTCAGCGCCTCCTTCCCAGGGCACCAATGCTCAAGACGAGAGGGCATGGCTTTAAGGTTATGGGTGGGAGGTTCAGGGAAGATGGCAGGGGGAGGTTTTTCCACCCAGAGAGTGGTCGGTGCATGGAATACACTGCCTGGGGTGGTGGTGGAGGCAGATACGTTGGACGAGTTCAAGAGTTTGTTGGATAGGCATATGGAGAAATGTGAGATAGAGGGATATGCGGGAGGAAAGAGTTAGATAGTGTGAGGGTGGTTTGATGGACGGCACAACATGGTGGGCTGAAGGGCCTGTTTTGTGCTGTACGGTCCTATGGTTAACATTTTAATTTCTGAATGTTGTTTCCAACCCAACAACAAGAACAGGATCTATCCTGTTCTAACAGGGCAGCTGTGCTGGTAGTGGTCACAGCTAAGCCCTGGGGTCTCTTCCTTACCGTTGCTAGGGACACGAGCACTCTTTGGAACATGTGAGAAGTGTCCCCACAGATATCGTCCTCCAGACTGTTGCCAAATTCTGAAAACAAGGTTTCAATCATTAGCTCACGACAAGTAATATAGAAGCCAAAAGCAAAGGAAACAAAACAGAAACTGCAGTTCTCTAGTGACAGAAACCATTGTTCAGGCCAACCAAACTGAATCAAGCCTTTAAAACATTTCATTCATATATTCAAGTCTTTCTATGGCCCCTTCAACTCAACTAGCTCTTATAGGTAACCAAGGTAAAGTAGTTAAAGGTACCAGGCTAGTAATCCAGAAACCTGGATCAACAATCCAGGGATACAAGTTCGAATCCCACCATGTGTGACATGGGATGCAAATTCAGTGAATTAAAATAATCTGGAAGGCAAGAAAACTAGCCTCAATCACAGAACTATTACGTTTTCATAATCACCCTTCCAATTCAGGAAAGGAAATCAACTGCTCTTACCCAGTCTGGCCAATGTGCAACTCCAATCCCATACTGATGTGGTTGACTCTGGACTGACCTTTGAAATGGCCTAACAAGCCATTCTACTGTAACTCAACTGATGGGTTACTGCAGTGGAGTGAAGGTGGTGGTTCACTATCAGGGAATGCTGCCGAATGGCACATGTAGGAGTAGGTGCTGAGGGACGCAATGAAGCTGGGTTCAGTGAACACAAGGGCTCAGTGGGGAAGGACTAGTTTAGGGTTCTTCTGCCACTGGAGAGGGAGGGACAGGGTCAGGCAAGGAAGTCCCATGAGTGGCATCGGTGCTGTGATTTCTAAAAAAGGTAACACTAATGATTGATCCATACTCGAATGTAAAGGTTTGCACTGTTTCATTGTTGTATATGGTTTGTGTTTTTTTTTATGATGAATAAAGTCTATTTTGGAATAAATAAAAAAGGTGGCAGTTCAGCAAGGGCAATAAATGTTGGCTTTCAAGATTTTTGGATTCCTGCAATCCTGGTCTCTTCTCCCCAGAATTGCATATTCATCATGTCCCAAGAGATAACTACCTTTCTTATCATGGCTTCAGGGAGTTCCACTAGAGTAGAATGCAGACTCACTGCTGCCCAGACACCACCACCTGCCTCTTTCCTCCTAAAGTGGATGCTGCTTAGGAACCTTTCCATAAGATTAAATTCTTTCCGCTGACCACCCCATCCCCACTGCTACATCCTGTGTTAGGGAACAGAGACCAGAGCCTGACATTCAGGCATCCAAAACTGCAAGTAATTGGCCTCAGCTCTAACTTGTGCTGCAGGGAAGGAGAAGCACTCGAGAGAGAGAAAACAGGTAAGTGTTGGAACGGGCAGTGGAAAGGAGACACCGAGGGCCAGGCTTTTTCCAAGCACAGACGGGAAATTTAACTGATATGCTGTCTACTTTCCCATCTGTCAGCTTGGGCAAGCACTCCCACTGAGTGCACTGGCTCATTCTCTCCACTCCCCACACCTCTCTTCAAAGTCTATTTTCTGTTTGCGTAATTAAAAGTACTGATATTATTTGTCTTCTAATGCACTTAAAAGCACAACTCCTATTTCTAAGATGATCAATTAATTTAAGATAGTTTTTGAGACACTACGGAGATAGGTCTGCCAGAGAAGGGGCTGTACTTGAAGAAATACACGATGATGCTGGAGGAACTCAGCACACCAGGCAGCATCCGTGGAGAAGAGCAGGCAGTCAACATTTCGGGACTGAAGATAGGAAAATGGGAAGCCCAATATATAGGAGGGAAAAGCAGAGCAGTGATAGGTGGACAAAAGAGGGGAGGTGGGATGGGCACAGGGTGGTGATAGGTAGATGCAGGTAAGAGATAGTGATAGACAGGTGCAGGAGAGGTGAGGAGAGCAGATCCACTGGGGGAGGGGTCAAATGTAAGGGGGGGGGGGAAGGTAGAAGAGGCTAAGAAAGGGAAGAGAAGAAGTATAGTGGGGGGGGGGGGGGGGGGAGATGGGCATTCCTTATCAACTGACATCATCTACAAACCCACTGACGCCCACAGCTACTTCGATTACAGTTCCTCCCACCCTGTCTCTTACAAGGGTACTATCCTTTTTTCTCAATTTCTCTGTCTCCACCACATCTGCTCCCATGATGAGGCTTTCCACTCCAGGACATCTGAGATGTCCAACTTCTTTTCTAACCGGGGCTTCCCCCTGACTGTGATTGGGGGACCTCGCACCTGTATCTCTGCCATTTCCCACACCTCCACTCTCACCCCTCCCCCCCACCCGACCAAACAAGGATAGGGTCCCCCTTGTCCTCCAATTTCATCCCACCAGCCTACGTATCCAACACGTCATTCTCCTCCACTTCCATCATATCCAACGGGACCCTACCACCAAGCATATATTACCCCCCCACCCCTTTCTGCCTTTTGCAGGGACCGCTCTTTCCGTGACTCCCTAGTTCACTCCTCCATCCCACCCCAGGAACTTTCCACTGCCCCCGCCATAGGTGCAACACCTGCCCCTACACCACCTCCATTCAGGGACCTAAAGAGTCCTTTCAGGTGAGACAGATTCACCTGCACCTCCCTTAATATCATCTACTGCATTCAGTGCTCCAAGTGTGGCTTTCTCTATATTGGTGAGACCAAACGCAGACTAGATGACTGTATCACAGAACACCTGCGCTCTGTCCATAACCACAATCTGCATCTCCGTCGCCAGTCACTTCAACTGCCCCTCCCACACTATCACTGATATGTCAGTCCTCGGCCTCCTCCACTGCCAGGAGAATTCCAAGCACGAACTGGAGGAACAGCACCTCATTTTCCATAGAACAATTACAGCACCATTCAGGCCCTTCGGCCCACAAAGCTGTGCTGAACATGTCCCTACCCTAGAAATTACTAGACTTACCCATAGCCCTCTATTTTTCTCATCTCCATGTACCTGTCTAACAGTCTCTTGAAAGACCCTATCTTATCAGCCTCCACCACCGTTTCCGGCAGCCCATTCCACGCACTCACCACTGAGTAAAAAACTTACCCCTGACATCTCCTCTATACCTACTCCCCAGCACCTTAAACCTATGTCCTCTTGTGGCCACCACAATTCAGCCCTGCAGAAAAGCCTCTGTCTATCTACCCGATCAATACCTTTCATCTTATACACCTCTATCAGGTCCCCCCTCATCCTCTGTCTCTCCAAGAAGAAAAGGCCAAGTTCCCTCAACCTGCTTTCATAAGGCATGCTCCGCATTCCAGGCAGCATCTTTGTAAATCTCCTCTGCACCCTTTCTATGGCTTCCACATCCTTCCTGTAGTGAGGCGACCAGAAATGAGCACAATACTCCAAGTGGGGTCTGACCAGGGACCTATATAGCTGCAACAATACCTCTCGGCTCCTAAATTCAATTCCCCGGTTGATGAAGGACAATACACGCTATGCCTTCTTAACCACAGAGTCAACCTGCACAGCCGCTTTGAGCGTCCTATGGACTTGGACCCCAAGATCCCTCTGATCCTCCACAATGCCAAGAGTCCTACCATTAATACTATATTCCGCCAACATATTTGACCTACCAAAATGAACCACTTCACACTTATCTGGGTTGAACTGCATCTGCCACTTCTCAGCCCAACTCTGCATCCTATCTATGTCCCTCTGTAACCTCTGACAGTCCTCCAAACTATCAACACCCCCAACCTTCATGTCATCCACAAACTTACTAACCCACCCCTCCACTTCCTCATCCAGGTAATTTATAAAAATCACAAAGAGTAAGGGTCCCACTACAGATCCCTGAGGTACACCACTGGTCACCGACCTCCACTCAGAATAAGACCCTTCAACAACCACTCTTTGCCTTCTGTGGGCCAGCCAGTTCTGGATCCACACTGCAATGTCCCCTTGGATCCCATGTCTCCTCACCTTCTCCATAAGCCTCGCATGGGGTACCTTATCAAACACCTTGCTGAAATCCATATACACTACACTACATCTTGGAACCTTGCAGCCTAACAGCATGAATATTGAATTCTCCCATTTTAGGTACTCCCCACCCATGCCTCCTCACACCCTCCCCACCATGCTTCTTCCCTTTCCTAGTCTCTTCTACCTTTTCTTCCCCCTGCTCTTCTTACTTTTGACCCAGCCCCAGTGGATCTGCTCACCCTTCCTCCCCTGCACCTACCTATCACTATCTCTTACCTGCATCTACCTATCACAACCCTGTGCCTACCCCTGCCTCCCCTCTTTTGTCCACCTATCACTGTTCTGCTTTTCCCTCCTATATATTGGGCTTCCCCTTTTCCTATCTTCAGTCCTGAAGAAGGGTCCTGACCAGAAACACTGACCGCCTGCTTTTCTCCACAGATGCTGCCTGGCCTGCTGAGTTCCTGCAGCATCAGTGTTTTCCATCGAGATTCCAGCATCTGCAGTCCTTTGTTTCTCAGGCTGTACTTGAACTTGCCTTAGGAAATGAAACTGGGCAGGTGGTGAAAGTGTCATTTGGGGAACACATTGGTAACAGTGCTCATAATTTTCTGTTTCAAGGTAGTTACGGAAAGGGATAAGATGAGATATCTTCAGTCACATGTACATCGAAAAACACAGTGAAATGCATCTTTTGCATAGAGTGTTCTGGGGGGCAGCCCGCAAGTGTGGCCATGCTTCTGGCGCCAACATAGCATGCCCACAACTTCCTAACCTGTACGTCTTTGGAATCTGGGAGGAAACCGGAGCACCCAGAGGAAACCCACGCAGTCACGGGGAGAACATTGGTCCTCAAATTGGGAAGAGGCAGATTTCGATAGTGCAAAAAAGGATCTGGTGAATGCAGATTGGGAGTAGATATTTGTGGTAAAATGACATCCAAAAATTGCGAGTTTAGGGTCAACATGTTCTGACAAAAGAGTAAAGATGGCAAGATTCGGGAACTTTGGAAGAAAAGTTTATTGAAGGTTTGATCAGGAAAAATAAGGAAACATATGACAGGTATAGGCAACTTTAATCAAGCAAGTCTCTCAAGGACTATAGAGGGTGTAGAAGGAAAAATAGTAAAAAAAAAAATTGAAAGAAATTAGTAGGGCAAAGAGAGGCTGTGAAATATCCTTGGTTGGCAAAGTTAAGAAGATTCCCAAGACATTATCAAGAGGTGACTTATCATCTTTAAGAAATGACTTGATAGAGGTGTGCAAGATAAGAGGCAATAGATTGAGTGGACAGCCAGAGACTTTTTCCTGAGGGAGACAATGGCTAACATGAGGGGGCATAACTAAGGTGATTGGAGGAACATACAAGGGAGGTGTCAGGGGCAAGTTTTTTGTTTTTGTTTTTTTTTTAAAAACAGTGGTGGGTGCTTGGAACGCACTGCCAGCAGAGGTTGCGGGGGCAGATACATTAGGGACATTTAAGAGACTCTTAGATAAACACATGAATGATAGGGAAATGGAGGGCTATGTGGGAGGGAAGGGTTAGGTAGATCTTAGAGCAGGATAAAATGTTGGCACAACATTGTTGGCCGAAGGGCTTGTACTGTGCTGTAATGTTCCATATTCTACGAGTATATTAGGAGCAAGAAGGTAATCCATGTTTGAAGCTAGGGAATGCTGATGAGGTCCTAAATGAAGACTTCTCACCTGTATTTACCAAGGAGAAGGACATGGAGGATATTAGGTTCAGGGTGGGATGTGTTGATAGTCTAGAGCACGTCAATATTAAAGGTGGAAGCGTTAGATGTCTTGGAATACACGAGGGTGGACAAATAGAGGGCCAGATGAAATCTATCCCAGAATGCCAAGGGAAACAAGGGAGGAGATTGCTGGGGCTCTGATGAAGACTATTGCATCTTTGTTAGCTACAAGTGAAGTACCAGAAGACTAGAAATAGTAGGATAAGCCAGTCAACTACAGGCTGGTGAGCCTTACATCCATGGCAGAAAAGTTATTGAAGAAAATTCTAAGGGACAGGATTTATGTACATTTGGAAAGGCAGGGACTGATCAGGGCTTTGTTCAGAGGTAATCCTGTCTCACTAATTTGATTGAGATTTAAGGAGGTAAAAGGAGATCAATGAAGGCAGTGTAATTGATATTGTCTATCTGGATTTTGGTCAGCCACTTGACAAGGTCCTGCATAGTACGTTTGTCTGGAAGGTTAAGGCACATAGGATCCAAGTCAAACTGGCTAATTGTATCTAACTGGCTTGGTGATAGAAGGCAGAGAGTAGTGGTGCAAGCATGTTCTTTTCTGATTGGAAGTCTGTGACAAGTGTAACACTGCAGGGATTGGTACTACAACCTTTGCTGTTTGTGATACATATTAATGACTTGGATGAGAACGTAAGAGGTAGATTTGTTGATGATCTGAAAAATATCAATGGTGTTTTGGATAGTGAGGAAGTTATCTAAATCTACAGAAGGATATAGATCAGATGGAAAGTTGGGTGGAGCATTGGCAGATACACATTTAGGATTAAATTCTAGGTATACAAAATTACAAGAGGCATAGATAGGGTAGATAAAATCTTTTCCAAGTGATAGGAGTATCAAAAACAAGCTTTGACTTTGATACCAGGGATAATTATTTTTTGAAAAAACGGTGGTTAATATCTGGCATACACTGCTAGGGAGATGGTAAAATCGGATACAATTAATACTTTAAAGAGATATTTAGACAGACATTTAAATAGACAAGGCATAGAAGGACACTATATTTCCTTGGTGTCTTTTCTTAAAAAGACATGAAAGAGCAGTTGCCCATCATTTAAAGTCAGTGCAGATAAGCCTTCAATTACAGTTCAACATCCAACCCTATGACTTTTAGCAAGAAGCAGTTTTAAACTACATTTCGGGATATTTTTTTAAACATAGAAAGTAATACCTTTCTTGTAAGTGGCAACAATCTGCTGGATTTCGCGATTATTCCGCGAAGCCAAAATTTCAATCAAACAACCTTCATCCGTACCAGCGCCCTATGGATAAAGACAGTTGGTTACATCTTTTTGGACTTCATAGAAATTGAACACATTTACAATTGATTAACACCTGCCATGTAGATTGTATAAAAATATTGATACCATGGCAAATACATCAATTGTGATGTATTTAAAACAAACCAAGAAACATTTCCACAGTTGTAAAAACAATTAAGTAAGCATCTGTAAAACTGAACAGTCCATTAGGCATCCTGAATTATTGCATTGAGTTTTAAAATCCCTTGCGTGATGAGTCATTCCTGGTAACTGTTGCTTAAGTGATCGAGGCAGACATTCAGTACCAGTAAAATCTAAATGACAATGAACTACAGTGTGAAGGGTCAGTTCATTGACTTATCCTTAAATGCTATTGGTTAATGGAGGAACATTTTCTAAAAGTCACAGCCAGCCTGGACACCATTAAGACAAAAAGGGGAGTTGAGAGATTGTGGGGTTCATTTCCAAGATTTGTAGTCCTTCAGGATGAAAGATTTCATTTATACAAGGTTGTTTGTGTTTAAAAGAACTTTATAAAGAAGGGAGTACTTTAGAAGTATAGTCACTACCTGTTATGTGGGGGATGCAACAGCCAGTTTGTGCAGTGTAAGTTCCCACAGACCAGCAAAATATAATTAGATAAAAAGCAATTCTATTCTGGAGATAAATACAAATTAGAAGACTGAAAAACAATTCTTTGTTCTTCAAAGTAGCATCATGATACCTTTTACTTCTGTCAGAGGATTCAGGGCTTGATTTAGTCTAGCATGAAAGGCAGCACCTCCAGCATTGCAGCACTCCCTCAGCACTACATCCGAGGGTCAGTTTAAATTTGTGTTGAAAGTAAGACAAAGCCACAATTCAGATGAAAGTGCTGCCAATTAATTCACAACTAACATTTTAGATTAGTTTAAATAGGTGCATGAAAGACAACACAATGAAGGAACTTGGTATATAATTGAACCTATTGACAACTAAGTTTAGTTTTTTGTAAATACACCTTTCAAGATACAATCAAGAATTTTTACAAGAAGCTTTTTATCTTTGCAGCTTGATGACAAGATGAAAAC
This sequence comes from Pristis pectinata, assembly GCF_009764475.1. NCBI lineage: Eukaryota > Metazoa > Chordata > Chondrichthyes > Rhinopristiformes > Pristidae > Pristis > Pristis pectinata. Next base: position 403,170 of record NC_067433.1, read on the forward strand.
ATCACTGACTACAATGTGATAAAGGGCATTTCATTCACATATCAGTAATATTTAACCAGAGACACTTGTACCTGGTGCCAAGCTAAAGGGAACGATCAAAGTTGAAATTCTGGTCACCGAGTAAACAGTGAATAGGAGGAAGAATGATAAAATAAAATCATCTCTAGTTTTAAATAAGAACAAGGAGCTAAGTGTTTTCACAGAATAGAATGACTCAAGGACAAAATCCAAATATCAATTTCACAAGCCTTGAATAAGATTAGTCAGGCAAGGGTAATATTCATATCATTCCCCTGTTTACCCTACTTCTGAAGGGTCACCAACCCAAAATGTTAACTCGTTTCCCTTTGTTTGCTTCTGTTTCAGATTCCATCATCTTCAGTTTTATTTATTTTCCTATAATCAGTTGTGATTGGTAGAAGGGGAGCATGAGATAGTCCATTATGAAAAAAATCCCACCAGATTCTCGATAAGAGTTGGTTTCATTGAGTTAGCAGTTCAACTCCAACACAGTCACCTTCTCACTTGCTCTATTAATACAGGAGGGAAAAGCATCCAAATGAGACCAAACTGCTTAAAAGACAATTTTAATTTCAAAAACAAGTACAAATTAAAAAGGCAGATAAGATGTCATTTCCTCGCAGCGAGTTGTGAATCACTGTAATTCCCAACCCCACAGACTTGTGCCACCACCTCTTCTGGCAACTCATTCCAGATATCAACTACTATCCCTCAGATCTCCTTTCAATGTCCTCCCTCACACTCCAGCCTATGCCTAGTTTTAAACACCCTTAGTATCTAGCTAGCTACCTAATCTGTGCCTCTATCTCTCTCAGCCTCCTTAGCTCCAGAAAAACAGACTCAGCCTATCAATCTCCCTGTGAATTTTTTCTGCACCCTCTCTAGCTTAATCACACCTTTCCTGTAGTGTGGCAACTAGAACTGCACATAATACTCCAAGTGTGGCCCAACCAATGTTTATATAATTAACATCCCTTGAGGAATACAAGGGATGGAGGATTACCTTTACAGTCAGAGTAATATAGCATTGAAACAGTTCCTTTGGTTCAACACATCCATACCAACCACTGTGCCCACCAAGCTAGTCCCATTTGTCAGTGTTTGGCCCATATCCCTCCAAACCCCTCCTATCTATGCACTTATCCATATGTCTTTTAAATGCTGTTATTGTACACTTAAGATGGAAATCAGGAGGGCAAAGAGGGCACAAGATAGGCTTCTCCTTTTCCTTATCTGCCAAAGCCAAAGATTCTACAGATGTATTAAGAGCAAAAGGGCAGGGAGGTGTTGGAGGTCTTGAAATGCATAAAGTAAATAAATCCCTGGGACCTGACCAGATATATGGCAGATACATTAGGGACATTTAAGAGACTCTTAGATAGGCACATGAATGATAGAAAAATGGAGGGCTATGTGGGAGGGAAGGGTTAGATAGATCTTAGAGCAGGATAAAATGTCGGCACAACATTGTGGGCTGAAGGGCCTTACTTTGCTGTAATGTTCTATATCCTAGCACATTATGGGAAGAGATTGCTGGGGCCCTAGAGATTTTTGTATTGATATTGGTTTTTATTATTATGTCACTTGTACTGAGGTACAGTGAAAAACTTGGTCATGCATACCAATCGTACAGGTCAATTCATTACACAGTGCAGTTACATTGAGATAGTACAGAGTGCATTGACAGAGCCCAACAGTACAGAGTGAAGTGTCACAGCTACAGAGAAAAGTACAGTGCAATAAGGTGCAAGGTCACAACAAGGTAGATCATGAGATCACAGTCCATCTCATTATATAAGGGAACCGTTCAATAGTCTTATCACAGTGGGGTAGAAGCTGTCCTTAAGTCTGGTGCTACGTGCCCTCAGGCTCCTGTATCTTCTACCCGATGGAAGAGGAGAGAAGAGAGAATGTCCTGGGTGGGTGGGGTCTTTGATTATACTGGCTGCTTCACCAAGACAACGAGAGGTAAAGACAGAGTCCAAGGAGGAGAGGCTGATGTCTGTGATGTCCTGGGCTGTGTCCACAACTCTCTGCAGTTTCTTGCGGTCCTGGGCAGAGCAGTTGCCATACCATGTCGTGATACATCCAGGTAGGATGCTTTCTATGGTGCATTGGTAAAAGTTGGTGAGAGTCACACTGAATCTCTTTAGGCTCCTGAGGAAGTAGCAGCGCTGGTGAGCTTTCTTGGCTGTGGCATCTACGTGATTTGACCAGGACAGACTGTTGGTGATGTTCACTCCCAGGAACTTGAAGCTCTCAACCCTCTCGACCTCAGCACCATTGATGTAGACAAGTGCATATACTCTGCCCCCTTTCCTGAAGTCATTGCCCAGCTCTTTTGTTGACATTGAGGGCAAGGTTGTTGTTATGACACCATTCCACTAAGCTCTCTCTCTCTCCTTCCTGTACTCCAACTCACTGTTCGAGATACAGCCTACAACAGTGGTATCATCTGCAAACTTGTAGATGGAGTTAGAGCAGAATCTTGCCACACAGTCATGAGTATGTAGGGAGTAGAGTAGAGGGCTGAGGATGCAGCCTTGTAGGGCACCAGTGTTGAGAATAATTGTGCCTGAGGTATTGCTGCCTATCCTCACTGATTGCAGTCTGTTTGTTAGAAAGTCAAGGATCCAGTCACAGAGGGAGGTGTTAAGTCCTAGGTCTAGAGCTGAGTGTAGGGCCACAGAGACAGCATCCGCTGTAGACCTGTTTCGGCAAGAGGTGAATTGCAGTGGGTCAAGATTGTCTGGGAGGCTGGAGTTGATGCATGCCATGACCAACCTCTCAAAGCACTTCATGATGGTGGATGTCAGAGCCACTGATTGGTGGTCATTGAGGCACGTTACCTTGTTTTTCTTCAGTACTGGAATGATAGTGGTCATCTTAAAACAGGTGGGAACCTGAGATTGAAACAGGGAGAGGTTAAATATGTCCACAAATACTTCTGCCAGCTGATCAGCACCAGATCTGAGCACACTGCCAGGGACACCACCTGGGCCAGGTGCTTATGTTCACTCTCTGGAAGACTGATCTTACGTCCTCAACTGTGATCACAGGTTCAGTTGCATTGGAACATAGAATGCGTTAAGTTCATCAGGAAGGGATGCGCTGTTGTTAACTATGCAGCCCAACTTCATCTTGTAGCCTGTTATGGCATGTAAGCCCTGCCATAACTGACGGCTGGTCTGGGACTACTTTGAGTCAGTATTGCCTCTTGGCATCCCTGATAGCTTTCCGAAGATCATATCTGGATTTCTTGTACAGATCAGGATCACCAGATTTGTGTGCAGCGGTCCTCGCCTTCAGTAGGGAGTGGATCTCCCAGTTCATCCATGGTTTCCTGTTTGGGAACACCTGTATTGTCCTCTTTGGTACACATATTAATGATTTGGATGAGAATGTAGGTGGTATGATTAGCAAGTTTGCAGATGATACCAAAATAGATAGGATCATAAACAGTGAAGGTGGTCCAAGGTTACAATAGGACCTAGCTCAATTGGGAAATTTGGCAAAGGAATGGAAGATGAAATTTAATTCAGGCAATTGTAAAGTGATGCATTTTGGGAAATTAAATTAGGGAAGGACATACAAAGTGACAGCATCCTGGGAAGCATTGAACAAATGGACCCGGGGCTACAAGTATATACTTCTGAGAGGTAAAACAGATAGACGAAGTGAAGGCATACAGCATGCACAATCTTCTCCACAGTAAATACTGACAAATAGTATTCAGTTAAGATCTCATCCATTTCCTGTGGCTTCACACATAGTAATCTACGTTGATCCTTAATTATCCTTGCTCTCTCCCGAGCTACTTCTGTTTTCACTTTCAATAGGAATCTCCTTTATCTTATCTGCCATTAATAAATATAGAAGGCTGAGAGGGCTTTTAGATTAGAAAGGAATTGAGGAGGATGGAGTTAGGATCGACAACCAAATCAGCCGTGATCTTATTGATAATAGAGTGGGCATGTGGGCCACATGTCTGTTCCCTGCTCCCAGCATGTCCTAATCAGATTGCAGAGATTTGGCCAGTGCAGGAAATTTACCTACTTGTATAAACCTGATATTACCCAAAATGCTGCACCACATCATGACCAAGCTTCCAATTACAGAGGGAGAAAATTGAAGATCAAGGGAAAAGCTGTAAAGAGCTATCCTCAACTTCAATCCATGTTTCACCAGCAAACTGGTTTTTAAACAAAAAGGTCAATTAAACAATAGAAAATTATGCTCTCATCCTTGTTTAACAAATTCATGGTCTTTGAGATTCAACTCAAGTACAATTAATCCCATTGAAACAAATGTGCTACAGTTTTCAGGGACCAACTACTCTTAACAGTTAAGCAATGTAATTGAAATTATGCTAATCACCAACTGATTAGCGTTCTACAGGATTAAACATGGAAACGATAAAAATCAAAAAGAATGTAACCAATGGAACCAGATACAAGCAACCTCTAAAGTTTGTTTCATCATTCAATGGGCTGTTTCCTATCTTGTGTCCACTTTCACAGATCCCCATATCACTCTTATTGAAGCTCCTGGCCAAAAAAGTCTCTTAGCACTCAAACTTGTCAGCTCCAGAGAGGAGAAAAACATCTTTCACTGATTTATTGTAAAGCATTACAATTGACGTGCATTGGCAATGGTGTGTTATTGCTGATCAATGGATAAATGTGTCTGGTTTCTACAAGATAAAGATATTTAAGATATTTATTTGTCACACGTATATCAAAACACAGTGAAACAAGTCTTTTTGCTTGTACCGTGCCGTTAGTTGGCAGTAGCAGCAGTGGTTTCTGATGGATGTCATTGATTTTAAAAAAAACTGCATCAAGTGCAACACTGCATCTGATTATTCACATAAGCAAAGTGCACAGAAGCAATTGGGGGCTTCTAAATCAGAAGGGGACACCTTCTAAACATGGCTACTGTGGCTTCATTTCATAGTTCATGAGTGCACTTATCTTAGTTCCCCTTTCCACACAAAGTGGTCTTCATTTCAGGACAAGTGTTTATAGGCCTGCCGAGTTCCTCCAGCAGGACTTTTTTTAAAATATAAATGACAATGTTCATTTTTTTGTGAAGTTAGGTGATAACAAACCCATTGTAGAACTAAGGTACTTCCCCAAAACAAAGATTTCTTTTGTAGCAAGAGGAATACCTGGCACAAAATAAATCCAGGAAATGGTAGACTGACAACACCCTGAACAGTCAAGGACATCTGAAGTCAAGGACTCCAGTTTGAAAACATTGATTATCAGTATACATGTAATGATGATTACTATTTAAGACCCAGATGGCTGCCTAATGACTTAGTATAAATTGTGTACAAACAGCAGGGAGAAGCAGAGTCAGCCAGCCAGGGAAAGCAGCCAACACTGTCAATATTTGAATTTTCTATTGTGCAAGTACATTCTCTAAACAAGACAAATAGTGGGGCCAAATCAGCATCGGATTATCAGCTTCAGTTCAAGAAAAGTTGACAACTCTGCTCAATGTGCAGGGATGCAATGAAATAGTCAGAAGAATTGTGTCATTATGTAGGATGACCTTTAGCAAGTGTGGACTGTACAATTTTACACCTTCATATTAATGTTTTTCATATTTTACAACAATAAATCAACATGTGCCATTATGTATCCTTTATGATGATATCACGGAATTTGTAATTACTGGAACAATTGTGTCCTTTGAAAATTCATTGACAACAATAGACATGTTAGGACAAACTCACAAGTTTTCAGCTCTCCAGAGGCTAAAGCAATACCACCCAAAGATCAAAAAAGTTTTCATTACAGCTCAGACCTTTGTGTTCCAACACTTCCAGGTGAAGCAATGGTCCCAACGTAGAAAACTATGGTAACCATCTTGCACACAGCAAAATTTCAAACTGATCCACTGCCTTCAGTGGAATTTATTCATTTATGCAACAAGGGTGTTGGGGGCCAGGATTTACTTGACATCCCTCAATATCCTCAAGAAAGTGGGCAAACTACATTCCTGAACCAGTGCAGTCAGTATGATGAAAATGTTTCTTCAATGCTGTTGGTAGGGATTCCACTATTTATATCCAGTGACAATGACTGGACATTGATATATTTCCATGCCAGGATGGTGTGCATCTTCAGAAAAACCTGCAAATACCTGTTGACCTCATTTCTTGCTGGAGGATGTCATTTGGGAAGTGTGGCTGAAGGCGACGGCACAAATAACTTCAATGCTTTCTGCAGACTGTGTCCTGGAGCCACTTGCCAGTGGCAGAGGAAGTTAATACTCAGGGAGATGGCTATATTGCGTATCATATACACTGCTCTAATTTGGATGGTGACTTGTTGAATTATTTATTACTTTGAATAGTTCCAAAGGATCTTTGGTTACTCATCTAATGCAGCAGGTCAGGAAGATGAAGCCTCAAGTTAAAGTTCTATCTTCTCATTAGTGTGCTGAAGTGGTAAATTAGTTTATCATGGTCACATGTACTGAGGTACAGTGAAAAACTTTGTATGCCATCCACAGATTATTTCATCACATCAGTACATCGAGATATACAAGTGAAAAGCAATAACAGAATGCAGAACATAGCATTACAGAGAAAGTGTAGTGCAGGCAGACAATAAGGTGCAAGGCCATGACGAGGTAGATTGTGAGGTTAAGAGTCCATCCTAAGTGGTCCATTCAATAGAGAAGCAAAGAACTGCAGATGCTGGAATCTAGACGATAAACACAATGATGCTGGATGAACTCAGCAGGCCAAGCAGCATCCGTAGAGAAAAAACAGGCGGTCAATGTTCCAGGTCAGGACCCTTCAAGACTGAAGTTAGGAAAAGGGGAAAGCAGAGCAGTGATAGATGGACAAAAGAGGGGGAGGCAGGGTGGCGATAGGTAGATGCAGGCAAGAGATAGTGATAGGCAGGTGCAGGGGAGGATGGGAGAGCAGATCCACCAGGGGATGGGTCAAAGGGGAAAAAAAAGGCTAAGAAAGGGAAGCAAAGCAGCATGGTGGGGGGGTTTGTGGTGAAGGGGGGTGGGGATTACCCAAAGTGGGAGAATTCAATGTTCATGCCATTAGGCTGCAAGGTTCCAAGATGGAAAATGAGGTGCTGTTCTTCCAGTTTGTGCTTGGAATTCTCCTGGCAGTGGAGGCTGAGGACTGTGATATTGTGGGAGTGGGAGTTGAAGTGACTGGCAACAGGGAGATGCAGATCACAGTTACAAACAGAGCACAGGTGTTCTGCAGAAATGTCACCTCGTCTGCGTTTGGTCTCACCAACATAGAGAAAGCCACACTTGGAACGCCGAATGCAGTAGATAATATTAAGGGAGGTGCAGGTGAATCTCTCTCACCTGAAAGGACTGTTTAGGTCCCTGGATGGAGGTGGTGTAGGGAGAGGTGTTGCACCTAAGGCAGGGGCAGTAGAAAGTTCTCGGGGTGGTAGTGGGATGGGGGAGTGAACTAGGGAGTCATGGAGAGAGTGGTCCCTGTGGAAGGCAGGAAGGGGTGGGAAGGGGAAGATCTGCTTTGTGGTGGGGTCCCATTGGAGATGGCAGAAGTGGCAGAGAATGATATGTTGGATACATAGGCTGATGGGATGAAATGCAAGGACAAGGGAGACCCTATCCCTTTTGGGTCTGGGAGGGGTGGGGGTGAAAGGAGGTGCAAGAAATGGCAGAGATACTGGTGTAAGCTCTCTCGACCACAGTCAGGGGAAGCCCTGGTTAGAAAAGAAGTTGGACATCTCAGATGTCCTGGAATGGAAAGCTTCATCATGGGAGCAGATGCGGCAGAGGCAGAGAAAATCGAGAGGGAGGGATAGTGTCCTTGCAAAAGACAGAGTGGGAGAAGCTGTAATTGAGATAGCTGTGGGCATCAGTGGGTTTGTAGAAGATATCAGTGGATAAGGAATCTCCTGAGATGGAACAATCGAGGAAGGAAAGAGGTGTCAGACAGTCCAAGTTAATTGGAGAGCTAGCTGAAAATTAGCGGTGAAATTTGAAAATGTTGAGTTCTGCACAGGTACAGTTGGCAGCAATGCAGTCATCAATATAGTGGAGAAAGAGTTGAGGAATGGGTTGGAGTATGCTTGGAACAGACTGTTCAATGTAGCCAACAAAGAGGCCAGCATAGCTGGGGCCCATCGAGTGCCCATGATCTGTAGAAAGTGAGAGGAATCGAAAGTAAAGTTAAGGGAGGAGAGTGTTGACAGAAGGGGACTGGTTCTGTCTCTGGTCAAGAAAGAAGTGGAGGGTGGTGAGGCTGTCATGATGGGGAATGGAGATATATAGGGATTAGACATCCCTGGTGAAGACAAGTTCATGTGTGCCAGAGAACTTAAAGCTATGGAAGAGTTGGAGAGTGTGTGATGTGTCATGGATGTAGGTGGGAAGGGATTGAACTGGAGGGGTGGGGGTATAAGATAGTGTCCAGGTATGAGGATACAAGCTCCATGGGGCAAGAGCATGCAGAGACAATAGGTCTGCTGGGACGGTACTCCTTGTGGATTTTGGGGAGGAGATAGAAGTGGGCAGTCCTAGGTTGCAGGGTTAACATCATGTTGGTAGCTGTGGGCAGGAGATCTCCTGAGGTGATGAGATCAGGGATGGTATGGGAGATAATGTCCTGGTGGTCCTCAGTGGGGTCATGGTTCAGGTGTAGGTAGGAGGAAGTGTTCTTTACCCTCCTGAGGAAGTAGAGGCACTGGTGCGCTTTCTTGGCCATGGCATCTACATGGTTGGACCAAGACAGGCTATTGGTGATGTTTACTCTGAGGAACTAAGGACACTCCTAAGTGTCAATTTAGATTGTGTAGCAAATGAACCAGACATTAATATACCCTGTGTAATCCCCTTGTTCAATTAATTTCAACTATTCATGAAACAATGAGAATAGATTGCCAGGACCCACAAGGCAGGGATTTATAATCTTCATTACACAATAATCAACAAGTCAGCTTCTGATAGGTTACCCAATTTAACTGCTATCAATACATCCTTTATCTGCAATCACCCACCCACCTTTCCCAAGCTATTCAATTACTTATATGAAGCAAATATCCACAATTGTTCACAAACCTTTATTGCATTCTTCAGTTCATGTGCATCATACAAGACGGGAGTCATCATCAGTCCAAGAACCACCTTCTCAAAGTTCCCAGATATTTCAGACTTAAGATCACTAATCAAGTCCTGGATTAATATGAGAGGGGGAGTGGGAAAGAGGGAACCAAACAGATAGTTATCAGTTAAATTACTTCAGTCCCAACCTTGAACAAAAGAAATTTGTTGAATTTATTAGGTACACCTGTCTCCTCATTTCAAAGGATAACATTAAGGAAACAAAAGTTTAACTGGAACAGTCAAGTAAGAGCAATTGGTGACTGGGTAATTTTTGAGACATTGTCTGACTGCAGAGTACAAAGAAAACTACGTCCCAATGCAACAGCACCAGCATTAAATTATCTAGGGATTAGAGAAGGCCTGCCCTCAAATTCATTGTGCAACTTTCCATGCAATGAAGGTAATGAGAACACAAATCATCTCTACAGAGGTCTTAGTTTGAACTTTCCCACATCAATGCCTCTCCTAAAAATATCCTCAAATGTCTGAGGTGCAGTTCCCAAGCACACAACTTAAAAAAAATCCTTATCAGCAAATAAGTTTTTTTTGCAAAATAGTTGAGTCATTAACAATTACATTAATCCAGCAACATCCATCGACCACCCCAGATGACTTTGCAGATTCCCCCATACCTTTGGCAGCTAGGATTCACCATTTGAGAATGTTTCAAAGTGGTATCCTTTACCTCACTAAGTGATGCTGCCACTTGAGATACCATGTTTTGACCTCTCCAAGCCGTGAGCATTTTACTAACAGTCCAGAGACAGTGACTGTTGGTATGGAAGCATGTTTAAAAATAAACTGCTGCAGTTGAAGAATTTAAGTTTAATAATTGAATCTGAAATGTCTGATAGGAATAGTCAGATTCACTAATAGCCAATGCCCACAGTTTGTGAATAAATGGGTTATCCAATCAGTTTACCATACTCTCAAAACTCATTCTCTTGGGACTGTGTTTTGCATCTCAAGGGTCTAGTCACTTGCAGAAATGTGCACAGTTCAGGTCAACATTTTTGTTTTAAAATAGGTGTAGAGTACTGCTAACATGCAAAATCTATTTACAGGGCTGAAATATTGGAGGGATTATAAACATTAGGAAAGATTGGACAACTGGGCTTTCTTCAAAAACAACACATTGGGGTGATCTGAGAAGTCTTCAAATCCTGATGTGTTTAATGGGAAGACTGAGAAGGAGCAGAGAAGGAAGTTAGAAATGCAAGATGGTCACTAATAAAGCCTTCCACATTCTGGATGGAGAACTCTATGGGAGTGCACAAGTGCAGTTCAAGCAAATTTTACATGAAGGGATAGTTTGGAGAAGCTGTATTGTTCTGGAAACAGGGAAAGTTAATAGCAGATGTGATGATATGCAAGACCATGACAGTCATGAATGTAAATAGGAGTCTTTATAGTAGCTATGGGGACATACGTGAAGAAAAATACTTAAAGGAAAAATGCAGTATGTATGATCTGTTAAAAGTGGAGTGGATGCAGATTCAATTGTGGCTTTCAAAAGGGGAACTGGATAATGTTTACAAATGAAGATTTTTGCAGGGCAGTGGGAAGAAAAGCAGGTGAATGGGATTGGATGCCATTCAAAGACCTACTTTATGGGCCACATGGCTTCCTTTTATGCTGAAATGATTCCAGATAGCATATTCAAGGAGTAGCATGTAACTATAAATGAAGAAATAGGTGATACACTGATGAGGCAAGAGGAGGGTAATGTTGAACATAAATAACATAGATGTTTTGGGATGAATGGCTTTTTGTTTTATATACTTCTCTTCAAAATAGTGCAGTGGGATCTTTTATATGCACCCAAGAGAGCAGATGGGCCACAGTTTAACAACTTGCTTGAAGGTGGCCTTTTAATCCATGCAGCACTTCCCTCAGTACTTCAAATGTCAGTCTCAGCATCAGCCCTCAGAAAAAAAATGCTTCCCACTGAGTCACAACAGTTAAAGCTAAAATGGCACAACACTTTAATCAGCTATTTCTCAAGAGAGGAAAACATTTGTTCACCACATTTGGTGAAAGGGTCAGAAAAAAATTCTCTTCTGAAAAAGCCTATTCATGGATAATCTATCGTGAACCAACAGGAACAAAATTAATATTTACTTTATTCCATCTCCAATCGCTCTTTTGGAGTGTGCCAGCAAAGATCTCAATTAACACTGCACAGTTGAAATAAATGCAGAGATCAAAATATTCTCCACACTGACTGTATGCCAGTCATGCAAGATTCAAATTCATTAAATCCATCAAACCAGTTTCCTGGCAACTATTTCTCTAAGGTTTGCAGTGGATTAAAGTGTTCAAAATTAACATTGGTTGTTAGTGCATTTCATGGTACTTTGAAACCTGTACATCCTAGTCATGTATGGAGATACTGAAGCAAAAACTTACCCTGCCAAAGGCAGTCTTGAAGTCCAGTTTGATCTGCTGCCTCTGGGCGATAGTTCTTTTGGCCAATACTTCAATAATAGCATCTTCATCAGTACCTACACAATGTTAAAAGAATTTAAACTCGACTTCAATGTTATGGGCTAAAAAGCATAAAATTAAATCCTGTGTTTGGAACCAGAAAATTCAAGAAAGAATGTAAGAATCCTGAAGAGTCAGCTGAAAGCAGAATATAGCAGAGCAGGAAGCCCCAGGTCCATATATCTTTGTGTGTTGTTGTTCTGAGATCTCAGCTCCAGGAAGACATGAACCTTTAAGAATATAGAAAGGTGAAGCACAGGAAAAGGCCTTTCAGCCCACCATGTCTGTGCCAGCCTAACTCATCTCAATTGCTGCACACAGGCTGTATCCCTCTATTCCCACCTGTTCATGCCTCAAATGTTTCTATTATAAGGGCACTAGCAACCCCCAACAGTGCATTCAATGCATAAATTCCCTCCTCTGTCCTTAGTTACAGGTTCTACCCTGTCCCTAGTTACCTTTCTCTCCCCCCCCCCCCCCCACACGCATGTATAAAGCACCTTGGGGATTCTCCTTAATCATACTCGAGGATATTTTATGGTCCCTCTGAGCCCTCCTGATTCTGTTTAAATTATCTCTTGCTTCTTTTATATTCCTCAAAAGCTCTAATTTCAGTTTCCTAAACTTTACACTGGCTTCTTTCACCTTGATCTTTGTTTTCCACCTCCAAATATGCTACTATCTGCTGATCTCCAACAGTGGCAACTCTAGTGCAGTCCTGCCAGATATGCTGAGATGGTGACCAAAACCAAGAGATAAAGTAGCCTAGCAGTTAAATTATTAGATTAGTATCCAGAAGCCTGGATAAATGAACTGAAGATGAGTTTTAATCCTCCTAAAGTAGCTGAGGAATTTGAATGCAAGGAAATAAATTTGGAATTAAAAGCTTACATCAGTAGTAGTGCCAATGAAATAGACCATCTAGGAATGCCTTTTCAACTGGCCTAGCAAAGAACATTTGGGGGTGGATAATCCATTTTATGTCCACATTCTTTAAAGAATAAGAAAAAGTTCAGCAGTGCTCTTTTACATTTGCACACAGTGCACCCCAAGTTACTCAAGAGGTCTTATGATCCCAAATAAAGTTAGCAGGAAACTACACAGCCCATTCGGAAACCTAGTTTGCCATCAGAAGTACAAGATATTTCCACATTGTGACAGAGTTCAACAGAAAGTGGAAGTCTGTGTGGTTTATATTTGGGAAGTTTCATGCATAAGCAGGAAGGCTTGCTAGTAAAACGTGAGTGAATAACAACTGCAGAGAGTCCTAATTGGATCTATTTCAACAAATTTTGGACATACAACATTTGGTAGAAAAATCTCTCAAATCAATATTTATAGCACCTTTATACGTCTCTCACTGCAGGCCTCCATCTAATCTCAGCATGCAGCTATTGCTGTCAAGGTAGTAGTTTCTTTAATAGCATTGTCCCAGTTTGAATTTGTGACATTTCACACTTCAGCGGCTCACCAGAATGATACCAGTGCCAAACTGAAAACTGCTTTCAGGGTCTAGGTTTGTATTCCCACCAGCAATGAAGATTAAGTGCTGATATAACTGAGATGTTCAAGATAATTAAAAGTCTTGAATAGGTACATAGGGAGAAACTTTCCTCTAATGTTGAAAGTCAAGAACAATGGGCCATGATATTAGAACCAGGCTAGTTAGAAGTGCTAATAGGAAACATTTCTTCACTTAAAGGGCAGTGGAAATCAAGAACACCCAAAAAGTAAATGTCAGCCTTAGACAGTCAGAATTTCAGAGCAAAGACTGGCAAATTTTTATTGGGCATTGGATCAAGGTAAGGAGACAGTAAGACAAAAATGTTGTAGAAGCATACATTTTCACTGTTCAGTGGTTATCAAGAGATTACCATTGCAGTTTTTAAAAAAAACAAACCTTGCTGACCTACATACCTAAACCTTTCATTGCTTTTCTTAATTTGGCAGCATCTTCCTGGGAATTGAACCCAGGAAATTCCTTGACTGTGCCTCGTTGTCCAACCTGTTGAGAAAACAAAGTCTTTTGAACATAATAGCAAATTTACTTCTGTTAAATTATGCTCTGATGTGGTCCTCTGGCCTATTCTCAATCATCAGCTTGTGTTCTTATACAAAAAAACCACAGTTCATTTCTCAAATTATCAAGCATGTTCTCCAATCTCTCCAACAAAGTTACCCTAAAGTGTATTGAAACATTCCATTGTGCAACACAAAACCATATCAAAAACTGTCAGCATAGATAACTGAAAGCTTGGTCAAGAGATAGATAATCCTCCTCAAAACCTTACAAGGAGAGAGGTGGACAGAGGACACTTAACAGCTAGAAAGCAATTAAAACTGAAGTTTGTACACAGGCCAGAATTAGAGCACAGATCAGGAAGTTTTAGAGGGTTGAAAGCAGTTGAAGAGATGGTCCAGCCAAAACCCAGCTTCAATACCATTCTAGAGCAGGATTTTGAGTACTGGCTCTGTTGGCAACACGGGGACAAGGGTGACAGGTTCCTCCCAAACCAGGTCCAGGAGAACATTCAATATGATTGTGGCCAGTACAGTGCTGAGGGGCTGCAATATACCTCCATGCTTGTTCCTTTTAGTGAGATGTTACATAGAGGTAAGGTCTTTAGAATGTTCCCACAACAGGCAGGACATGTTTTTAAGAACACATGCCAGGTATTCCCTTGGTATTCTAACCAACATCATCTCCTTCAACAAGTCATTCAACTCATTCCTGAGTATGCTTGAATGGTGCCAAGTGACTTGAAATGTATTAGCCATATAATAAGTACTTCTATCACTTAAAAAAATACTGGCCAAGTTCCAAGGTACAGAGCCCCTAATTGCAACCCTGTCATCTCTTTGTAAATGTCAGGCCAGTAGCAAACATATGCCCTACCCCAGGAATTTTTGTAATGCATTTGACCTTCATTTATGTAAGGGAACAAACTAAAGAAGAAAAACATCATTACTCTGCTGACTGACAAGTGCGTCCTTCCTCATTTGGAACTATAATAAAATGATTCCCAAGACATTTCAGCATAATAAAGCTGCTTAAACCACTGAGATCATCTCAATTTACAGTGCAGAATGCTGTGTAATCCTTCCATCCCCCTCTGCTTTTGTGTAACATGCCATGTTCATTCTGAACAAGTTTAAGAGTGAGGAACAAAAGAGAACAAATCAGCAATTGCAGCTGGCTGGCTGCCAAGAGTGATTCTCTAACGATAGAAGGATGTGCAAGTGTTGACTGCTCGTTACTCATTCTACAGAGCAGTGCAGTTTAATGAGAAACAACAATTAACTGAAAGATGCAACTCAGGGGAAAACTAATGCCACCAATTCCATCTTCCACTCTTCACATTATCACTTAAAAGCTATTCTCAGACAAAAACAAACCCAGTTCCCATCTCCCAGAGACTGCCAAAAATATACCAGCATGGAGAGACTTTCAGGTAAAAACCATGACTGACCACTCTTTCTAAATTAAATTTTTTAATTAAATTTTATTTACAGCGTGGTAACAGGTCCTTTCAGCCCAACGAGTCCGCACCACCTATGTTAAACCCCCAAATTAACCTACCCGTACGTCTTTCGAATGTGGGAGGAAACCAGAGCACCTGGAGGAAACCCACACAGATACGGGGAGAACGTACAAACTCCTTACAGACAGTGGCCGGATTTGAACCCGGGTCGCTGGCGCCGTAAAGCATTATGCTAACCACTATACTACCGTGCCTGCCTTTTATATATGTAAATGCCACAGAGAACCAGCTATCAAGACACCTACATACCAGTATGCTGATGGACCTTCTCCAGTATGTAGATAGTCCCACTAGGGATGGGGCAATGCAAACCCTAATCCTGGGGAATGAAGCCAGGCAAACACAAGTGTCATTGGGTGAGCATTTTGAGGATAGTGACCATAACTCTGTTTCAAAGTAATTATGGAAAGGTATAATGATAATCCAGAAATTAAGTGTGAATGGGGGAAATCCAATTTCAGTAGCATTAGCCTGGGAGCAGCTACTTGCACATAGCAAGTGTAGAGCACTGAAAACAGAGCCTCTTAAGGAGTATAGAGAGTGAATGAGGTGTTTAGAAAGAAATTAGAAGAATAAAGAGGAGGCATATCTATCAGGATAGATGGTAAGATTTTTTTCCCCCCCATGGCAGAGGCATCCAAGACCAGAGGGTATAGGTTTAAGGCAAGGATTTAGAGGGGATCAGAGCAAAAATGTTTTTACCCGGAGGGTTGAAGTCTGGAACACACTTCCTGGAAAAGGTAGTGGAGACAGGTATTCTCACAAAATTTAAGCAGTATCTGGACAAGCATTTGAATCACCAAGGCACACTAGGCGATGGACCAAATGCTGGCAAATGGGATTAGTATAGAATAGGTATTCAATGGATGGCATAGACATGGTGGGCCAAAGGGCCCATTTCTGCACTGTATGACTTTATGACCCTATGGCTCTGTAATGTACACATGACTACTTGCATTTGCAAACCAAACCTTTATCTAGTTTCTGAGGAGGAAAGATTTGTACAGCCAACCTGAAAAGGAAGTTAGAATGTTGATACTGATAGTGCTTCAAAATTTCTCACAAAACCCTTTTGCAACTGAAGTGATGACAGTACGGTCACAGACCGTTGGAGTGCACAACACATACTGATGAACCTCCTACTCAGGAAAGTAGGTACAAGGATTTGGAAGCATTGGAATGGTCAAGGTAATGCAAGGCATGGATTATGGTTTCAGCTCCAGATGAACTGGAGGCAGGATGGAATCAGGTGTAATTACAGAGATGGAAATTAGTGGCCTTTGGTTATGCCAGTACTGTTCAAACTCATTTTGGGGTTAAATCTGTCTCCTTCTGACTGAACTCGTGTTTATTACTCAAATAGCCAAAACAAAAAAGAATTTCTCAGCCATTCCTCAGCAATCTATTCCTTCCAAATTACTCAAAGTTAATTTGATGCATCTTGTGCGACATAACTCAGAATATAACCCCAAAACCATGTTTTCAAATAGGATTGCAACTACCTGCTTACTAAGCAGCTGGAGAAAACAATAGTGTTTCTGTTCTGCAGCTTTTAAAGTCCCAAGGCAGAGTTTTGCTCTCAGAAGCTATAATTATTAAACTGACTGGTCTGGAGTTCAGACCAGACTTTTCTCCTGGTGAGGCTGATACAAGTCACACATTAATCATTATCAGCCTTCATGAATAGATACACATCAAACTGCTGCCCACACACTGCAGTACAACAAGCATGGATATAAAATACAAAATAGTCGATTCAGCACAGCACCTCTCATTCCTATATAACCTTATCTTGGATACACAAGGGGAAAAAAAATCAAAGTCTCAGATTGACCATCAGAAGCTGGGAGGACTCCTTCACAACTTCCTCAACCCATTGACAATTCAACAGCTCCATCTGATCATATCAAAGCAGCAACTACTGCTTGCTACACAAAATCCACAGCTCTGGGTCTTGTCTTCTTTCAATCTTAATATAGTGGCCAAGAAGAGGCCTCAGAGCTGGCAAAATTATCTGTTCCTGGTCACCATCGGTTCTCATGGAAATTACTGTGGGAACAGGTAATTCTGATCATTCTTAGGATTGTAGGCGATTATTGCCCAAGCACAATTACTCAAGCTGTAATTTCAGAGAGGTTTAAAAAAAACCACACACTTGCTACAGTGTCTGGAGACATGAGGGCTAGTGGACCTCCTTCCATGAAGGCCACAAATGTTAACCAAATTTAAATTCCCCATCTGCCAATAGTAAGTTTGAACATTTGTTTAATCTGTATTTCTAGCACCCAGTAGTTTAAATTATTATGCTACTGTACCCACTGATGCCCTGAAATTTGAAATATCTAGACCAGCCACATGACTAGCATTCTTGGAAACCACTGCAAGTGATTCTCCAGCTAAGACTGGATTGACAGGAATGGAACCAAGCAAATGCAGACTCAACTAACAGAAGGACAGTACAACCAACTGTGTCAAAGTGTCCAGGCAGTCAGATAGAAAGGAGGATGGACTACATCAGCCATGAATCTGAAAGAGGTAGCTGAAGAGATTGTGGAGGAATTAGTAGTGATCTTTCAAGAATCATTACATTCAGGAATGGTTCCTGAGGACTGGAAAATTGCAAATGTCACTCCACTCTAAGGGAGGGAGGGAGTCAAAAGACAGGAAATTATAGGCCAGTTAGCCCAACTTCAGAGGTTGGTAAGAGGTTTCGGGGTACTTGGAAACACATGATAAAATAGGTTAAAGTCAGCATGGTTTCCTTAAGGGGAAATCTTCCTGACAAATCTGTTGGAATTCTTTGAGGAAGTAACAGGCAGGATAGACAAAAGGAGTCAGTGGATGTTGTTTAATTGGATTTTCAGAAGGCCTTTCACAAGGTACCACATATGAGCCTGCTAAACAAGATAGGAGCCCATGGTATTACAGGAAAAGTACTAGCATGGAGAGAAGATTGGCTGACTGGCAGAAGGCAAAGACTGGGAATAAAGAGGGCCTTTTCTGGTTGGCTGCCAGTGACTAGTGGTGATCCACAGGGGTTGGTGTTGGGTCCGCTACTTTTCAAGTTACATGTTAATGATCTGGATGACAGAATTGAGGGCTTTGTTGCCAAGTTTGCGGATGATACAAAGATAGGTGGAGGGGCAGGTATTGTTGAGGAGGCAGGGACCCTGCAGAAGGACTTGGACAGGTAGGGAGAGTGGGCAAAGAAGTGGCAGATGGAATACAGTGTAGGGAACTGTGTGGTCATGCACTTTGGTAAAAGGAATAAAGGTGCAGACTATTTTCTAAATGGAGAGCAAATTCAGAAGTTGGAGATGCAAATGGACTTGGGAGTCCTGTGGAGGATTCCCTCAAGGTTAACTTGCAGGTTGAGTCGGTAGTAAGGAAGGCAAATGCAATGTTAGCATTCATTTCGAGGGGCTAGATTATAAAAGCAAGTATGGAACGCTGAGGCTTTAAGGCATTGGTCAGACCACATTTGGAGTATTGTGAGCAGTTTTGGGCCCCATATCAAAGGAAGGATGTGCTAGCATTAGAGAAGGTCCAGAGTTGGTTTACCAGAATGATCCTGGGAATAAAAGGGTTAATGTACGAGGACTATTGGATGGTTCTGGGCCTGTACTCACTGGAGTTTAGAAGGATGTGGGGGGGAATCTCATTGAAATCTACCAAATATTGAAAGGGCTGGATAGAATGGATGTGGAGAGGACGTTTCCAGTAGTAGGAGAGTCTAGGACCAGAGAACGCAGCCTCAGAATAGAAGGACGTTCCTTTAGAACAAAGATGAGGAAGAATTTCTTTAACTAGAGGGTGGCTAATGTGTGAAATACATTGCCACAGACAGCTGTGGAGGCCAAGTCATTGGGTGTATTTAAAGCGGAGGTTGATAGGTTCTTGATTAGTAAGGGCATCAAAGGTTATGGGGAAAAGGAAGGAGAATGGGGTTGAGAGGGAAAAATAAATCAGCCATGATCGAAAGGGGGAGCAGACTCAAATGGGCCAAATGGCCTAATTCTGCTCCTATGTTTTATGGATTACATTGCAGGATGTCAGTGTCACTGATCAGATTTATTTCAGCATTGTAGCAAGAAATGAAACAAAGTGCTCCAGGTAAGCTTGCAGGTAGAAATGGATTTCAACCATGAGCCTGCAGTGTTCCCAAACAGCAAAGCAATTTGAAGAACACACTTCATATCATGAAGATTAATACAAGCATTCAAAGATAGATTCTTTTTATAAACTTTAATCTTCACATTTCTATTGATGCAATAATCCACTCCAAAAGCAATGATATATTGCATTCCTCGAATGATAAACCTTTAACAGGCCAATTATTAATGCTCAGTTGTGGGTCATTGATCTACTTTCTCGAGCATTTGAAAGTTTACTTCATCAATAAGAGTCAACAGCAGAACCGATTTTGGAGCTCAACACCAACCAGCACAGTGTTTGAACAATGGATTTTCTTGCTGATAACATTTTGCAACATGTCAAACAGGTAATTAGACTCTAACCAGTAAGAAATCAACTCAATGAGACCCTTCACATTCTTAGCGATCTCAATCAATACAGTTAAGTCTGATCTTTTTTAGTTTACAAGGAGACAATGAACTGGAATAGATATAGGTTGGGGGAGCAAGGGTGGTCAAGCATCAGAATACTTACAGCTGCCATGGTAACAGAATACAAGAATTCTTGAAGTGGAGAAAATGATCTACCTGCAGGGGAAGACAAAAAACAGCAAATGTGAAGTTTACCGTAGAATGAAGAGCAATTATTGAAACAAAACCTATGCTCACGTTATTTAGTAATGCCTGTAGACTGGTGATTGGGAAAGGGAAGGTCCAGGTATCCTTGCATACCAGTCTTTGCCAGCTTTTGCTCACTGGACATTCCTTTCAGCTGAGGGTAGAATGTTACAAGTTTCAAGTTTCAATCTGGAGACTTGGGTGCAAACATACAGGATGATGTTCCCAGGTGCTTCTTTCAGACAAGACAAGGACTTGCCTGTCTTCTTGGAGGCAATGTAAAGATATTAAAGGACTATTCAAAGCAGTGCAGTGGATTTATCCCTGCTCTCCTGGCCAATATTAAATCACAACTGATATCACCAAAAATTCTGATCCATTGCAAGTGCATAGTTTGCTGAAAGCAGCATCACAGCTAGATAGGGTGATGAAGGTGGTGTTTGGCACACTGGCCTTCATCAGTCAGGCTACTGAGTATAGGAGCTGGGAAGTTGTGTTGCAGCTATACAAGATGTTGGTGAGGCCACATTTGGAGTATTGCATTCAATTTTGGTTACCCTGTAAAAGGAAAGATGTTATTAAACTAGGAAGAGTGCGGAAAAGATTTACCAGTATGTTGCCTGGACTTGGGGGCCTGAGTTGCAAGGAGAGGCTGCGTAGCCTAGGACTTTATTCCCTGGAACATAGGAATGGAGGTGGTGACCTGATAGAGGCATGGTAGCATAGCAGTTAGTCTAACACTATTACAGCACCAGCGATTGGGGTTCAATTCCTGCCACTGTCTGCAAGGAGTTTGTATGTTCTCCCTGTGACTGCGTGGGTCTCCTCTGGGTGCTCCACTTTCCTCCCACATTTCAAAGATGTGGAGGTTAGTAGATTAACATGGGTGTAATTGGGTGGCGTGGGCTCATTGGGCCAGAAGGGCTTATTACCGTGCTGTATAAATAAAAAAATCATGAGGGCCATAGACAGGGTGAAAGAGCTTTCTCCCCCAGGGAGGGGGTGGTAAAAACAAGCAGGTGTAGATTTAAGATCAGAGGTAAGAGATTTAAATATCAGGGGCAGCTCCTTCATGCAAAGGGTGGTGCACATTTGGAATGAGCTGCCAGAAACAGTGGTTGAAGCGGGCACATCAGCAACATTTAAAAGCCATCTAGATAAGTCCATGGATAGGAGAGGCTTAGAGGCTATGGGCCAAATGTGGGTAGATGGGACTAACATGCTGGGCAACACAGTCAGCATGGATGAGTTGGGCTGAAGTTACTAGTTTTCATGCTGTATGACTATGACACATCACACTGATGTTTTGGAGAGTTTGCTGAAGGCAATTTATACAATTTCTGTATTAGAATAGTGACAACATTTCAAATGTATTTAACTGGGTGAGATTATTGATGTACAGAGAAATCATGGGGTCCAAGTCCATAGCATTGATGAACAAAGGAACCTTGGGGTCGATATCTATAGCTTTGATGTGCAGAGGGATCTTGGGTCCATAGTTCTCTGACTGTGGCCACACAAGTCAATAGGGTGGTAGAGTAAGTGTATGGCATGCTTGCCTTTATTAGTTGAGGCGTTGAGTTCAGGAATTTATGTTGCAGCTTTATAAAGCTCTGGTTAAGCTGCATCTGGAGTACTGCATTTAATTCTGGTCGCCTCATTATAGGAAGGATGTGGAGGCTTTGGAGAGGGTGCAGAAGAGTTTTACCAGGATGCTGCCTGGATTAGAGGGCATGAGCTATAAGGAGAGGTTGGACAGACTTGGGTTGTTTTCTCTGGAGTAGCAGAAGCTGAAGGGAGACCCGTTTGAAGTTTATAAAATTATGAGAGGCATTGATTGGGTAGACAGCTGATATCTTTTTCCCCAGGGTTGAAATGTCTAATACTACAGGGCATGCATTTAAGGTGAGAGGGGGCAAGTTGAAAGGAGATGTGTGGCGCAAGTCTTTTCTTAAAAAAAAAGGTGGTGGGTGCCCAAAATATGCTGCCGGGGGTGGGGGCAGGTACAAGAGGCATTTAAGAGGCTCCTATATGGGCATATGAATATGCAAAGAATGGAGGGATATGGACCATGTAAAGGCAGAAGGGATTAGGTGTCATTAGCTTAATTAGTTCAGCACAGCATGGCTGAAGGGCCTATTGAATGTTTTATTATAATTTCAGAATGGCTCAAGGGCATGAAAAGGTTCTCTTTCACTTTTTGCTTTTCATGTTGAGTGACTTCAAAATAAAAATCCTGAGTACATTACTCTACTCTTTTCCCTTACCAATCTAGCCACAATGACTCAAATAATTCAGGTATCAATGTCTGAAAAATATTTTCAGAGCAGCATCTCAATGTGTGCTTAACACTTTGAAACACTACAAGGTGCAGTCAAAGTACTGGAAAGCAACTGTAAGTCCTACTGAGGCAAAGTTTGAGATTGAATGTTGCGAATCTGTATCTTTTGTACAAGGATTGTGCATTATTTTAGCACTGCATATATGGTAATGCTACGGCAGCTGAAGTGAAAGTGTTTGGATGTGGCCCCAGATAATCTAATTTAGGGACCCACACTGCTCCATGTGACTGACATTGATTTCATGCCAAGAATTAATAATTAATATCCCCTTCTCTGCATTCTTCTATAGAAATTACTGTTTACTGACCTGCAATTTCAGTTTCCATACTGAGCAAACTCAGACAGAACAGTACTTTTGCACAACAGGCTGTTTGCTGCAAGCCACAATCACCCTGCCACGTATTGTTCAATGTTGTCAATAATGTCACTTTTACCCACCCAGCTGATACAACAGAGGGGCATTTGGCACATCATGTTAGAGAATGAAGTTACACAGCACAGAAACAGACCCTTTGGCCCAATTGGTCCATGCTAATCAAATGCCCATCCAAACCAGTGCTATTTGCCCACCTTTAGCCCATATCCTTCAAAACCTTCCCTATCCATGCAACAGTCCAACTGCCTTGTAAAAGTTATTGTACCTGCGTCAAACCACTTCTGCTGGCAGCTCATTCCATATACTGATCACGCTCAGTTTTAAAAAAAAAGTTGCCCCTCAATACTCTGAAGTCTTTCCCCTCTCACCTTCAACCTCTACTCCCTAGTTCTTCATTCCCCTAACCCTGGGTAAAACTGTGCATTCACCCTCATGATTTTATACCTCTGTGAGATCACCTCTCAGTCTTCCACACTCCAAGGAAAAAAGTCCTAGCCTGTCCACCTCTCGCAATAACTCAGTCCTTCAAGTCCTGGCAACATCCTTGTAAACCTTTTCTGCACTCTTTCCACTTTAATTAATGCAGGGTCACCAAAACTGAACACAATACTCCAAGTGCAGCCTCACCAGCATCTCATACAACTGCAACATAACCTCCCAACTTCTATACTCGGTGCCCTGACTAATGAAGGCCAGCATGCCAAATGCCTTGTTCACCACCCTGTCTAACTGTGATGCCACTTTCAGGGAACCATGTACCTGAACTCAGTCCCCTCATTCAACAAAACTCCATCAGGCCCAACTTTTTACTCTGGGGAAAAAGTCCTGCCTTGATTTGACTTTCCAAAACGCTACAACTTGCACTTATCTGAATTAATCTCCATTTGCCATTCCTCAGCCCACTTACCCAACTGATTAAAATCCCATTGTAATTCTTGCCACACCCAAGCATTTTCCTTTGAGCTGCCATAGCATTACCATATATGCCGTGCTAAAATAATGCACAATTCTTGTACAAGAGATCCCACTGTAATTCTTGTAATTCCCACTAATGCAATATACTGTCTACAATACCACCTATTTTAGTGTCATATGCAAACACCAACCATACCTTGCACATTTTCATCCAAATCGTCGATATAGATGACAAACTACAATGGGCCCAGCACCACCCCAGGGAACACCACTAGTCACGAGCCTCCAGTCCAAGAAACAACCTTCCAGTGTCACCCTCTGCTTCCTACCATCAAGCCAATTCTGTATCCAATTAGTGGATCCAACTTATGGAAGAACTTCCCACACAGTTTCACTCTCCTTTATTCTTTCACCAGTGCTGCAAATTATACTTTAACCAATTCCTTTTCTTTGAAAATTTGCTCTGGGATCCATTTCCATACTTTCAGACAGCACATTTCAAACCAGATGTTAATACAAGGAAACAAGAACTATTTCCCATACCTTTGCTCTCCTTGTAAGAAGTTTACAAAACCAATTGCAAGTTTCTCAACTTCAAAATCCTACAATTCTGAACACTTCCAAAAAAATCTCTCCTTGCTTTATGGAGCAGCTTGGATTCCCTGTCCTCCACCACCATTGTTCTCAATGGAAAGGTTAATGCTATACGAACAAAATTAAAACAAAGCAGGATGAGGCCATAAGAGCACTGAAACATTCTCTGCACTTGATGAGATCATGGTTTATTTCCCTGTTCCATTCCCTACCCACCCTTAGTGTCAAACTAATTGTCAATGTCAGCCTTCAATACACTCAGCACCAGGTACACAAGCACAGCCTTCTAACCTCCAAAAATTCACAATCCTTTGAAGTGAAGAATATTCTTGTCTCTCCCTCTCACGCACAAAGCAAATGTTGTGATACAAATCCCACAAACAGTGATGAACTAAATGATCAAACCAGTTAATGTATTTTATGATGAAGTTATACCGTTCAAATAAAGCAGGGCAGACAGTCTTAGTTTCACTCCAGCCTGATAAATGGTACTTCTAGCAATGCGGCACTGCCTCCGTGCTGTACTGCCAACGTCAGCTTATATTGTATCATTATATCATTTTAATCTTGTTGTGGGACTTGAATCCACAGCCTTCTAATGCAGAGAACATGCTACCCACCAAGTCACACACAACAGATGATCAGTTGGATTTACAGCATTGCCTAAATCTGCAGTGCTGTGGCCACCTACTCTACAATTTATAAAACACGTGGTGGACAAAGTCAACATGTGGCAGTGGCACTACCTGTCTAGGTCCTGTTAGCTCATGTTTTTAGTAGTAACAATGGGAAAGGGGGGAGGGGGGGGGGGAGGGAGGGAGGGAGGAAAAGAGAAAAACACCCATTTTCCCTTTCTTTAGAAAATAAGGTTGGTTGTGTTTAACAGATTCTTAATTTGCTGTCAGTGATCCAATGAAACTCTGTAGTGTGAAATATTTGCTCCATTACTATTAAGAGAAATTTCAAACAGACTTGAATTTATGCTACATATTTACTAACTAATCTCTATCACAGACCCATAAAATCTGGTGCCTGGCTGAATGAAGTGTATTAAGCAGTTACTTCTTAATATCTTTAGCCATAAAAAAAATTTGAATTTTTGGGATATTGTTTGCAATTCCCAACAAGAATATTTCATTTAAAAAAAGTTGGCTTTTACTTTAATTTCAATCTATTTTGTTTCTTTTATGATGGCAAAACAAAATGTTTTTTTTCTTGGTTGGTAGTCTGACAATTCTTTAATAGAATTAGCTGGCTTGATGACATCCCAGCTGTTGGACTGGGAATCAGTACTTAAAACACAAGAGAAAGGGAAGATTTCACACCTTCTATGACAGTGGCAAACCATGTCACTGCACTGCTATCTTCGGTTTATGGATCCTCACCGGCAGCCAAACAAACCTGACAAGTTTTACTTTTACTTTCTCCAAGCCCAAAACGATTTTAAAAAGTCCTTAAACAACAACACCCTGTTAATGCAGAATACTAATTCACTTGCTGACCTTTGATGATCTACCCACAGCCATAGAGAAAGGTACAAAGACCAAACAACACCAGGGGTTCGACTTGTTTTATCCTATAGCTATTGTAGAATCCATACCACAGAATGAAAATCATCGTAGAACATGCATGTTCATAACACTGAATCAAAAATGTAGACCTAAGCAGTCAAGCACATGGCTGAAGTGACCAATTCTGCCACCAGCAATTGTAAGCTCTTGTATGCCTATAGAACTTAATTGTACAAGAGGCATTTGGCCAATCCCCACTGCGTCAATTCCTTCCGAATGCTGTTCAAGTAGTTGTACTCTTCTACTCTTTCTTAAAGTAGTTCTGAAAATTCTGGGCAACAGTTGTTTATCCGCAGAACATTAATAATCCACAAGTCAGATTAAGGTAAAATGACCATCTCATTGCATCCATTCATCTTATGGAACCAGATGGGTCAACATCAGAGCCATCTTGGGAGCAGAATTCCTAATTCTAATTCTTGCCAGAAAACAGATCTGTGTTTGGCAAGTTTAGGCTCTGTAACATCATGCTACATTCCCAAGACAACCTTAAACTGGTAAACTAACCATCAAAGTACATAGAACAAAGCATGGTACAGCACATGAACAGACACCACCCACAATGCCTGTGCCAACCATGATGCCAATTTAAACTGCTTGCACATGGTCTTCATCCCTTAATTCCCTGCCTGTTCACGTGTCTGCCTAAATAGCTCAAACATTGCTATTTTATCTGCTTCCACCACATCCCCTGGTAGTGCATTCCAGGCACCTACCCTCAAAAGATTTGCCATGCAGATCTCCTTTAAAATTTTCCCCTCTCACCTTAGAGTTATGCCCTCTAGTATTTGACATTTCCACCCAGGGAAAAAGACTCACTATCGACCCTGTCAATGCCTCTCAGTTTTATATACTTCTATCAGGTCACCCCTCAGCCTCCACCGCTCCAGAGAAAACAATCCAGGTTTGTCCAACTTCTCCTCATAGCTAATACTCTAATCTAGGCAACATCTTGGTGAATCTCTTCTGCATCCTCTCCAAAGCCTCTCATCATTCTTGTAATGAGGTGACCAGAACTGCACAACCAAGTGTGAGAGTTTTATACAGCTGCAACATGACTTTTATACTCAGTGTGACTGACGAAGGCAAGCCAGCCACCTTATCCACTGTGTTGCCACTTTTAAGGAGCTGACTTCCCGAAGTACAACACCTCACACTATCCAGATTAAACTCCATCTCTCTACCCACATTTCCAACTGGTCTGTCATGCTTCCTTTATATTCCTTAAAAGCCCTGACTGATTTCATTGTCGTGCTGATGCATTCTTAGCATTTTTCAGGTTGGTGTGAGACCACCTTATTGGTTACATAGCTCTTTGGGACATTCAACTGCAAAACGCACTATATAAATGCAAGTTCCCAATTCACTGTGGTGAGAAATCAAAAAAAAAATCACATGGCTAATCATTTGTGGTGCTGAACACTTGTGGCGTTTACACTGAAAAACCCATGAGACAAATAGCCAATAGTTTATCCAAAAATCAGTTCTGCAATTTCGACTTAAATTGTAACCCATTTGTGGGATTTCAAAATGGGGAGTTTGGTAAATTGCAAGTAGTGATAATGACCACCGACAGCCATTACCTAACCATCAATTCAAAATACACCTCAAGTGCTACAGAGTGATCACCAAAACCATCTAGAAAAGGACAAAGGAAACATGCATTCATTTATTATGGGAAATCGTTGCAAAAGCACCCACTACAAACCTGCATGAGAGCAAGTTTTGCAATGTTAAAACCATTACATTTGCCTCACCACAATAGGTCCCCTGTAAAAACAAGGCCAACTCTTTCTTACCCACTTGTATGGTTAGACTAGATTATGCACTCAGAGTTATGTCACACACTTCCAAGATCAAGGGTCTTTTACTATAAGGTGTTGAATTAGATATCTGCCAGCAGAGCTACAATTGGTCACCATGCCCATGTTAAGGACAAATTCTCCAGTATCCTTGTTCTGTCAAGTATATACTCAAAAATGAAAAAACCTTGATTCCAAGCCTGCTCCACTATTCAAAAGATTGTAGCTGATTGTCAGTTTCATTTTCCACTCTATCTCCATACTCTTGATTCCCTTAGGATGAAAAACCTACTCACCTGAGCCTCACGTACAGTATACTCAACAACCAATGAGCTAGTCATCTGGGTTAAAGAATGTCAAAGACTAACAACTAAAAAAATTCCTCCGTCTCAGGTCTCAGTGGATAATCTCTAATTCTGAGACTTGGCTTTAAAGGTTTTAAAGTCTCAAGGCAGAGGATATTTCCACTCAACTCAGAATTATAGAGTTATACAGCACAGAACCAGGCCCTTTGGACAATCAGGATCAAATTTGTTATCACTGACTTGTATGTTGTGAGATTTGTTGTTTTGCAGCAGCAGTACAGTGCAAAAACATTAAATTACAAGTTACAGAATAAATAAATAGTGCAAAAAAGGAATAACAAGGTGATGTCCATGAACCATTCAGAAATCTGATGGCAGAGGGGAAGCAGCTATTCTTAAATCACTGAGTGTGGGTCTTCAGGCTCCTGTACCTCCATCACCTTGTCTACCTGTGCCTCTGTTCTACAACACTCCAGGGGCCCTGTCATTTTCTGTGCCTTCCTGATCTAGTCCCATCTGCCCGCATTTGGCCCATATCCCTTTAAACCTTTCCTATCCATGAACCTGTTGAAATGTCTTTTAAACATTGTAATTGTACCCACCTCTACCACTTCCTCTGGCAGCTTGTTCCATATACCCATCACCCACAGTTTGGAAGTCTTGCCCCTCAGATCCCCTTTAAATCTTTCCCCTCTCACCTTAAACCTATGCCCTCTAGTTTTAGGCTCCCCTACCCGGGGAAAGAGACTGATCATCCACCTTATCTACACCCCTCATGATTTTATAAACTTCTATAAGGTCCCCTCAGTCTCCTTCACTCCATGAAAAACAGTCACAGCCTATCCACTCTCTTTTCATAACTCAAGCACTCCAGTTCCAGCAAGATCCTTGTAAATCTTTTCTGCACCCTCCCTAGCTTAATCACATTCTTCCTATAGTGTGGAAATCAGAACTGCACACAATATTCCAGCTGTTGTCTCACCATAGTCTTGTACAGCTGTAACATGATGTCCCAACTCTTGGACTTAATGCCCCATCAATGAAGGCAAGTGTGCCATTTGCCTTCTTCACTACCTTCTCTACCCATGTCTCTGTTCTACAACACTCCTCAGGGCAATGTCATTTTCTGTGCAAGTCCTACTCTGGTTTATCTACCCACAGTGCATCACTTCAAACTTGTCCAAGTTAAATTCCGTCTGCCATTCTTTTGCCCACTTTCCCAATTGATCTAGATCCTTTGGTAACCAAAGACAACCTTCTTCACTGTCCACCACACCACAAATTTTGGTGTCATCTGCAAACTTACCAATCATGCCACCTACATGTTTACCTAAATCATTAATGTATGTGACAAACAGCAGGGGATCCAGCACCGATTCCCACAGCACATGACTGGTCACAGGCCTCCAATCTGAAGAACATTTCTCCACTACCTCAACTGCCCAAGAAATTTATTTCAGTGAGATAATCTCCATGCTCTAATATTTTTGTTTTGAGGAGAAGCCTACCTATCCAAATTTTCCCTCATAGGATAATCTCCATATCCCAGGCAAAATTTCCACATCCCAAGAATCTATATAAAGAACTTGGATTACATTCCTTGAGAACAAGTACATTAGTTCTTGGGGGAGACCAAAAGCGAACGCCAGCTGTGGCCATATACAAACTCAGTAGATCTTTGTTTTACACTCCTATTGCTTTGCAACAAGGCTGATGTACATTTGACCTTCCTGCCCACTTTCTAGATCAGCACATTAAGACTCTTATCCAGAAATCAAATTAAAGAATGTTCTCCAACCAAAGTGAATAATCTCACATGTTCCATCTTTTACCATCTTCCTCCTTCACTTAACCTAGGATAAAGCACAGTGGGCAGGGGCTATGGTTGGGTCCTAGCTCCTCCCAGTGGAGACCAGGCTGCTGTGGTGATGTTGGCCAGCAAGTGAAGAGAAGCTGTCAGCTTGGCCTGGCTCTGAGCCAGTACATTTTGTTTGAAAGTGACATGAAACTTGGTGGAGTTGTGAATACCAATGAAGGCTGTCAAGGGATAAAGCAGGATATTGATCAGTTGGAAATTTGGGTGGAGAAATGGCAGATGGAGTTTAATGCAGACAAGCATGAGGTGTTGCACTTCTGGAGGTCAAATATGAGAGGAAAGTCTACAGTAAATGGCAGGACCCTTAGGAACATTAATGTACAGAGGGATCTTGGGGTGCAAGTTTATGGCTCCCTGAAAGTGGCGACACAAGTGGATAGCGTGGTAATAGAAAGCATATAACATGCTTGTCTTCAACAGTTAGGGTATTAAGTATAAAAGTCAGGAAGTTATGTTGCAGGTATATAAAACTTTGGTTAGGACACATCTGGAGTATTTTATGCAGTTCTGGTTGCCACACTATGGGAAGGATGTGGAGGCTTTAGAGAGACTACAGAAGTGGTTCACCAGGATGTTGCCTGGATTGGATTGTATTAGCTACAAGGAGAAGTTGGACAACTTGTTGGTATTAAACTCTATCTCCCATTTCCTTGCTCACATTTCTAACTGGTCTACATCCTCCTGAATTCTTCAACAATCTTCCTCACTGTCCACAACCCCACCAATCTTTGTGTCATCTGCAAACTTACTAATAATCCCAACTATATTTTCACACAAATCATTTATTTATATAGGTCCCAGCACTAATCCCTGCAGAACACCACTGGTCATAGACCTCCAGTCAGAAATAACACCCCACCTCCACTACCCTTCATCTTCTCTGGCCAAACCAATTTTAAATCCAATCTAACAAGTCTCCATGGATCTTATGTGCCTTAGTCAATGAACCCTCCAGTATGTCCTCCAAGTACAGCTGTAATATTCTCTCCGATCAGTAGTGCAACTCCCCCCACCTCTTTTACAAACCCATCATGTTCAAAACATCTGAATTCTGGGATGTTGAGCTGCCAGTCCTGCTCTTCTCTCAACCAAGTCTCCATAATGGCTTCAACGTAATTGTTCCATGTACTAATCCTGGCCTGAAGTTTATCTGCCTTACCTGTAATAGTTTGTGCACCGAAATAAATATACTTCAGCCCATCACGTTCACTAACCAGTTCTGCCTGTCCTTTCAGAAAAATGGCGACACTTGTGGGCTGCCCTCAGCACATTCTCAGTAACACAAAAAGATGCATTTCACTGTGTGTTTTGATGTACATGTGACTAATCAAGAAATCTTATCTAATACTTCCACTTGCTGACCTGCTATCTACCCCTCAGTCAGCATCTTTTCCTCCAGGGTGTAAGTGTCAAGTACTTGGTTTAAGGCAAGAGGTTAGATTAGTCTATTGTCATATAAACAAGAGTGCAATGAAATTCCTTGTTTGCACAAAGT
This sequence comes from Pristis pectinata, assembly GCF_009764475.1. NCBI lineage: Eukaryota > Metazoa > Chordata > Chondrichthyes > Rhinopristiformes > Pristidae > Pristis > Pristis pectinata. The sequence continues at coordinate 434,370 of NC_067433.1, forward strand.
TCAGAGTAAACAATATAAATGGTAATAAAAATACAACTAGTGCAAAACAGCAGAATGGTGTAAAGATTGTAGTACAATCTGAAGTAGTGCAAAAAGAAATGCTAAAGTGGCAAAAGCTTACTAGTTTAGTGGAAAGTTTAAAGGAAATTTGCAAGGTAAGCTTTTTAAAAAAAAGTGGTGGATGCCTGGAACGCACTGCTAGGGGAGGTGGTGGGAACAGATACGATAGTGACATTTAAGTGGCATCTAGAGACACACGAACAGGCAGGGAATACAGGAATATGGATCATGTAGGCAGATGGGATTAGTTTAGATTGGCATCATGTTTGGTGCAGATATAGTGGGTTGAATGTCCCCTTCTGGTGCTGTATGTTCAATGTTCTAATATGCCCTTCAACCCTAGTTCATTTTGCAACTACCTTTACATCATAAGCAAACTTGGAAAAGTTGCAGAACCTTTTCCCATCTAAGTCATTACCACAGATGGCAAATAACTGAAGATACAGGACTGAAGCTCATTAGAAATAATCTGCTAACCTGAAAGTGACCTTGGTGTTTTCTGCATGTTAACCAATCCTCATGCTAATTTATTGCATTACTCACAGACCCCAATTTTGTGCATCTACCTTGTGTGGCATTTTTAAATGTTTTATTTTGAAAATCCTGTTGCTCTTCATCCTTGAGCTCCCCCTTCTCCACTTTGCCGGTTAAACCCATTTACGTAACTTCATTTCCTTTTCATATTGATGCCGATTCTACTGAAACAATCACAATATTTTGTGCCCTCCCACCACATCCCCCAAAATATATGCTAGTACTTTTCTCCCACCAACTGATGTCAGACCAACTAGCCCATAATTCTGCACTTTTCCCCTTCCTTGAATGGTACAGTAACATTGCTACTTTTTAATCCGAGTAGGCCATTCCAAAACAATGCAAATTCTGAAAGATCAGGACTAACTCATTTCTGTAGTAACAATCTGCTGGAGGAACTCAGGCCGAGCAGCATCTGTGGAAGGAAAGGAATTGTCGATGTTTCTGATGCAGGGTTTTGACCCAAAACATTGACAATTCCTTGGAAGAAATTGTCCAAGAAATTAAGGTTTCTTTGCTCTACCCATTTTAAATTTCAATCCTGATCTCCAGTGCCATCAGTTAAAGTCTGCACATTCTCCCTGTGACTACATGGGTCTTCCCTGGGTACTACTGTTTCCTCCCACATCCGAAGATAGATGGTCAAAATTCTGTTCACACAGGAGTTTCATAAAGGAGAAAGCAGAACAGAGAAAGGGTGTTGAAAGATTATGCACAATTGACCATTTCCCAGGCTTTTCTTTTAATTTAGCTTGTTTCAACACAAAAAAAAACTCATTTCTAAACAGTCACATTACAAAATTCTGAGAGATGGGTGCACATGCACTTTAGATCCATGCAACACTCCAGAAGGTATGGTACATAAAAATGTTGCAGCTATCCAAGAGTCAAAGAATGTCAACAGGAGACTGCCATTGTCCCCCTACAATCTTGTACAAAGGCACTAACACCCCAAACCCAAGACTGCAATCATCAGGTTTTTGTTGATGAATAGTAGACCTTATGAATTGTTCAGATGGTGGTAGCCTCAGTGCAATTCATTCAAGATGCTACTGAGACTCACACAAAGAGCTTTGTGTACTTCTCATATCCCACGATTTGCACCAATTGGACGTTCACATCCTAGAACAGTCAGCTGACAATAAAGGAGATTTTAGATTAGAATAATTGAGTGTTGTCTCAGATTAACAACAGCAAATCAACCATCATGATTTTAAGACATTTTGGATGACACAAGTTATCATCCCAACTGGCTGAATAAGTGTACTTCAAGTAATTTTTGTTTAAGCTCATTTTTAGATCTGGGCATTGCTGGCAAGGCCAGAATTTATTGCCCATTCCTCGCTACTTTCAGGAAGATGGCAGTGAGGCAGTTTTTAGTTTTTAAATTGCTGTTGTTTTTTTGGCAAAGGAATCCTGACGGTACTGGTTTGCAAGGAGTTCCACGATTTACACCCAGTGACAATCAGGATCAGCAACACACTTCCAATTCGGGATGGTGTGCGAGTTGAAGAGGAACTGACAGGTTGTAGCATTCCCATCCACATGCTTTCCTTTCGTCCACCATTAAGGGTCCTGCCATTAACAGCGTCCTGTCCCTTTATATTTGTTCTCCTAAAGTGCAACACCTCACACCTGACCAGATTAAACTCCATCTGCCATTTCTCCATCCAGATCTGCAACTGATCTATCTCCTGCTGTATCCTTTGGCAATCGTCTACACTATCCCACAATGCCACCGATCTCCGTATAGTCTGCAAACTTACTAACCCACCCATCTACGTTTTCATCCAAGTCACTTGTATACATCACAAACAGCAGAGGTCACAATTACAAACTTCCAGCCAGAATAAGTCCCATCAACCACTACCCTCTACCTTCTATGGGCAAACCAATTCCAAATCCAAACAGCCAAGTCATTGTGGATTCCATGCATCTCAATCTTCTGGATGAGCCTACCATAAGGGACCTTGTCAAACACCTTACTAAAATCCATGTAGACAACCTCAATCACCTTGCCACCTCCTCAAAAAGCTCAATCGAGTTAGTAAGACATGACTTACCCTAAACAAAGACATGCTGACTGTTCCTAATTAAGCCAAGGCTCTCCAAACACTCATAAATCCTATCCCCAAGAATCCTCTCAATAGCTTCCCTACCATTGATGTGAGATTCACTGGTCCGTAGTTACCAGGATCATCCCATTTCCCTTCTTAAACAACAGAACAACATTAGCTGCTCGTCAGTCCTCCAGGACTTCACTTGTGGCTGGAGGGGACACAAAGATTTTGGTCAAGACCCCAGCAATCTCATCTCTTGCCTCTCTCAATAACCTGGGGTATATCCCATCAGGCCTTGGGGACTTATCCACCTTAGTGTTCTTTGAGACGCAACATTACCTCTTCCTTAATCTCAAAATTCCCCAGCATATTAACATGCTCCATGCTGATCTCACTATCCTTCACTTCCTTCTCCTTGGTAAATACCATGCAAAGTACTCATTTAGGACCTCACCCATATCTTTCACCTCCAAACACGTTTCCTCCTTTATTCCTGAGTGATAATAATCACTCAAGTAATAATAATCCTTTATTATTAGTTGAGGCACTGAGTTCAGAAGTTAGGAAGTTATGTTGCAGTTTTATTAAACTCTGGAGTATTGCATTCAATTCTGGTCACCCCATTATAGGAAGGATGCGTAGGCTTTGGAGAGGTGCAGAGGAGGTTTATCAGGACGCCGCCTGGATTAGAGGACATGAGCTATAAGGAGAGGTTGGACAAACTTGGTTGTTTTCTCTGGAGCAGTGGAGGCTGAGGGAAGACCTCAGAGGTTTACAAAATTAAGAGAGACATAGATGGAGTAGGTAGCCAGTATCTTTTTCCCAGGATTTAAATGTCTAATACCAGAGAGCAGGCATTTAAGGTGATGGGGGTAAGTTCAAAGGAGATGTGTGGTGCAACTTTTTTTTAAACAAAAAGCAGAGTGGTGGGTGCCTGGAATGTGCTGCCTGGGGTGAGGGTGGAGGCAGATATGATAAAGGCATTTAAGAGGCTCTTAGATAAGCACATGAATGTGCAGAGACATGGTCAGCATGTAGGCAGAAAGGATTAGTTTAGTTAGTTAGGTGTTAAATTACTAGTTTAATTAGTTCAGCCCAACATCATTGGCCAAGGGGCCTGTTCCTGTGCTGTACTGTTCTATGTAAAGCACTATAAAAAGGTACAGCACCATCTTTTCCCAACTTCCAACCGAAGTCACTAAAATAAAACCCACAATATTAACAAATCTCAGAATTTCACTGGTCAATTTTCATTCATCGTTCCTCTACCTGTTGATTATTTAAATAAAGAAACAGTCTGAAATTACTCGGAAATCGAGAGAACACGTGGCTCTCTACCTGGGGACTCACGCCCATCACCTAAGCGACAGGTAATGCTATTTCCTTGAATACAGCTGCACTGAACTGGGAAACAAACAGGAAGCCAACCAGCAAGAAATAACCGTTTATTCCAAATTTCAAAATAATAAACAAAGCTTTTCAGAAGAATTAACGTCTACCCACATTTCAGACTCCACCCGTGAAACCAGCTGAAAGAAATGCACACAGCTGCCCAGCCCGAACCGACAGGACAAACTTGCCGCTCAACTTTTAAATCCAAGTTGGCAGAACAATAAGCACGATGCCACCTCTTTACTGTTTAATAACTTTTATACGTATAAAAAGTGAAATCTTAATACAAAGTCATTGAGAAAGCAGGAATTGCTCTTACCTTCTTGGATTTAGAATCTTTGTAAACATTCCAGAATGAAAATGGCTGCTCACTTTTTATATATGCAAAACCTGGGCGGGGACATCTCTGTCGAGCCAACGAGCAAGCTCTGCGTCTTCGGAAGCAATGAACCATTAGAGTGACAGAAAAAGATAGACATGCTGTCTTCGTCAAAGCACACGTTGGTCCCTTAAACCAACAAATTATAATAACAATTATAACAAAACAATATTCCACATGAAACAATCTGTGTAAAAGTCGAAGGAATAAAAAGTGGAGAATAGTCGGAAGGTGCCTTTTACTGTCGGAGGAAAACATTTTCGCTCAGAAGTGCTGGGAGGCAGCAGTGATCTCTGCGGTAGGAGCGCCAACTGCCCACGATTATGAAGGAGAATCCAGGAACTGCGGATTATGCTCCTGGATTCCACTGGAAGCAAAACCTAACTGAAAAGAAATATAAAGTAAATTGTGTATTTCTTTTGCTCATTTTAGTGATAAAAAATAGTGGAAATGGAGGTAAAACAAAATCGGCAGTTTGACTGGCGATTTTCAGTGAAATTCCCCCGCACGCGTTCCTTAGTAATTATAATTTACATCATGAAGGTTTTGGGCTGTATCATTTCCCAGAGCCATGAGGGTGGTAGAACATCATTACACAACATTAGTTCACTAACCCTACACAGGATTTGGACAGCTGGAGGATACTTTGTTGTCCAATTGGCCCCATTCCTTCTGTTCAATGAAGGAATCTCCAACAGCCTTAGCCAGAATGATCACCTGAAGGGAGGGAAGAGGATATAGCAGGTCTGAACTCATTCTAGAACCACATCATTCAATATTTTTGCTCTAGATTTTCAAGGATGATAGCAGAAACAGAAAGGTACAGTAAATCTGAGCAGGTTGGACACAGCCAGTGCCAAAATGTTAAAGCTTGGATTACATAACAGAACAAAACTTTAAAAGTCAGAGATCTTGGAGGGTTGCAGCAATTTACACAGACAGGGAGTACTGTGACCATGAAGGGATTTGAAAAAGCATTCAGAATTTTAAAATTGAGGTGTTGCTGGATGGGGAGGTAGGGTGAGTCAATGAGCTGGATGCAGGCATCGGTTTCAGATGAATTCAAGGAAGAATGGACTAATCAGGAGTGCATTGGAATAGATAAATCTAGAGGGAAAAAAGGCATAATGGACGATTTCAACAGATGAGCCGAGGCAGGGGAGATACACAGAATGGAATAGTTAGCGATGTAGTTGACATGTGACATGATGCTCATTTCCAAATTAGAAACACGCAAGAACCATAGAACACTACGGCACAGAAAACAGGCCATTTGGCCCTTCTAGCCTGTGCTGAAACTTTATTCCGCTAGTCCCATTGACCTGCACCCAGTCTATAACCCTCCAGATCTCTCCCATCCATGTATCTATCCAATTTATTCTTAAAACTTAAGAGTGAGCCTGCATTTACCACGTCAGATGGCAGCTCGTCCCACACTTCCACCACTCTGAGTGCAGAAGTTCCCCCTAAATCTTTCCCCTTTCACCCTAAAGCCATGTCCTCTCGTACTTAACTCTCCTAATCTAGGTGGAAAGAGCCTATTTGCATTTACTCTGTCTATACCCCTCGTAAATTTGTAAACTTCTATCAAATGTCCCCTCATTCTTCTGCACTCCAAGGAATAAAGTCCTAACCTGTTCAATCTTTCCCTGTAACTCAACTCCTGAAGACCTGGCAACATTCTAGTAAATCTTCTCTGCTCTCTTTCAATCTTACTGATATCCTTCCTATAGTTAGGTGACCAGAACTGCACACGATACTCTAAATTTGGCCTCACCGATGTCTTATACAACCTCACCATAACATCCCAACTCCTATACTCAATACTTTGATTTATCAATGCCAGGATGCCAAAAGCCTTCTTTACAACCCTGTCTACCTGTGACACCACTTTCAGGGAATTATGTATCTGAACTCCCAGATCCCTTTGTTCCTCCGCACTCCTCAGTGCCCTACCATTTACTGTGTATGTCCTACCTTGATTTGTCCTTCCAAAATGCAACACCTCACACTTGTCTGCATTAAATTCCATCTGCCATTTTCTGGACCATTTTTCCAGTTGGTGCAGATCCCTCTGCAAGCTTTGAAAGCCTTCCTCGCTGTCCACAATGCCTCCAATCTTAGTGTCATCAGCAAACTTACTGATCCAATTTACCACATTATCATCTAGATCATTGATATAGACAACAAACAACAATGGACCCAGCACAGATCCCTGAGGTACACTACTAGTCACAGGCCTCCAGTCTGAGGAACAATCATCCACTACCACTCTCTGTCTTCTCCCACACAGCCAATTTCGAATCCAGTTTACAACCTCTCCATGGATACCTAGTGCCTTAACCTTCTGAACTAACCTCCCATGTGGGACCTTGTGAAAGGCCTTACTAAAATTCATGTAGACAACATCCACAGCCTTTCCTTCATCTACTTTCTTCGGAACCTCCTCGAAAAACTCTACAAGATTCGTTAAACACGACCTACTACACACAAAGCCATACTGACTATCCTTAATCAGCCCTTGGCTGTCCAAATACTTGTATATCCGATCTCTCAGAACACCTTCCAATAATTTACCTGCTACTGATGTCAGGCTCACTGCCCTGTAATTACCTGGTTTACTTTTAGAGCCTTTTTTAAACAATGGAACAACATGAGCTACCCTCTAGTCCTCTGGCACCACACCCATGGCTAAGGACATTTTAAATATATCTGCCAGAGCCCCTGCAATTTCTCCACTAGTCTCTCTCAAGGTCCGAGGAAATATCATGTCAGGCCCAGGGGATTTATCTACCTTTATTCACTGTAAGGCAGCAAGCACCTCCTCCTCCATTTAATCTCTATATGTTGCATGACGCTATTGCTTGTTTCCCTTCCTTCCATATCCCCTATGCCAGTTTCCTGAGTAAATACTGACGCAAAAAAACTGTTTAAGATCTCCCCCATCTCCTGAGGCTCCACACATAACTGACCACTCTGATCTCCTAGGGGACCGATTTTGTCCCTTACTGTCCTTTTACTCTTAATATACTTGTAGAAACCCTTTGGGTTTACCTTCACATTATCTGCCAGAGCAGCCTCATATCTTCTTTTTGTTTTCCTGATTTCCTTCTTTAGTATTTTCTTACATTTTCTTTCTTTTTCAATCTTTTTATTGAATTTCAAGTTAATTCAAATTAATATACATAACATTAATGGTGCGAGGAGATCGGAATAACAACAATAAGTTAATATATATACTCACAAGGAATAAAAAATATAAGCTGGACCTCCCGCTCTCTTGCTAAGTGAGCATGATACAAGAAAAAATTGAAAAGAGATTTAATTATATGAAAAGAGAACGCCCAAATCAAAAACACATAATAAACAAAAGCAAACCAAAAAACTTCAAAAGGAAAACTGGACTGATATTTCTTCAGTTAAAAGAACATTATTATGTCATTAGCTCCACTTCTCTGTATTCAAAGGTTATTGAAAGGGATTCAAAAAAGGTCAGCTTATATCATATGGAAATACATTTTCTATACTCTTCAAGTACATTACAGCACAGTACAGGACCTTTGGCCCACAATGTTGTGCTGACATTTTAACCTACTCTAAGATCTATCTAACCCTTCCCTCCCACAGAGCCCTCCATTTTTCTATCATTCATGTGCCTAAGAGATTCTTAAATGTCCCTAATTTATCTGCCTCCATCACCTCTGCTGGCAGTGCATTCCACACAGACTACTCTGTAAAAAAAAAACTTGCCTCTTACATCCCCCTATACCTTCCTCCAATCACTTTAACACTATGCTGCCTTGTGTGAACCATTTTCGCCTTGGGAAAAAGTCTCTTACTGTCCACTCGATCTATACCTCCTATCATCTGGTACACCTCTATCAGGTCACCTCTCCTCCACCTTTGCTCCAAATAGAAAAGCCATAGCCCAATCTACAACCACTCTGTCTTCTATGGGCGAGCCAATTCTGAATCCACACAGCCAAGTTTCCCTATCCTCATAAGACATGCCCTCCAATCCAGGCAGCATCCTGGTAAATCTTCTCTGCACCCTTTCTAAAGTTTCTACATCCTTCCTAAACTGAGGAAACCAGAACTGAACACAATATTCCGTGTGGTCTAACCAGAGTTTTATAGAGCTGCAACAATACCTCACGGCTCTTTAACTCAGTACCCTGACTAATGAAGGGCAACACACCATACGCCTTCTTAACAAACCTGTCGACCTGTGCAGCAACCTTGAGGGATCTATGGACGTGGACACCAAGATCCCTCTGTTCCTCCACACTGATAAGAGTCCTGCCATTAACCTTGTATTTTGCCTTCGAATTCGATCTTCCAAAGTGTATCACTTTGTACTTTTCCAGGTTGATCTCCATCTGCCATTTCTCACACCAGCTCTCAATCCTATCAATGTCCTGTTGCAACCTACAGCAACTTACTACACTCTCCACAACACCACCAACCTTTGTCATCTGCAAACTTACTAACCCACCCTTCCACATCCTCATGCAAGTCACTTATAAAAGTCACAAAGAGCAGGGGTCCCAGAACAGATCCCTGTGGAACACCACTGGTCACTGACCTCCAGGCAGAACGTGCCCAATCTACAACCACTCTGTCTTCTATGGGCTAGCCAAATCTGAATCCACACAGCCAAGTTTCCCTGAATCCCATGCCTCTTGACTTTCTGAATGACCCTTCCATGAGGAACTTTATCATATGCCTTACTAGAATCCATGTACACCACATCCACTGCTCTACCTTCAATGTGCTTTGTCACATCCTCCAAGGATCCAATCAGACTCATGAGGCATGACCTGCCCCTCACAAAGCCATGCTGACTGTCCCTAATCAGCCTATGCTTCTCCAAATGCCCATAAATCCTGTCTCTAAGAATCTTCTCCAGTAATTTTCCCACCACTGAAGTAAGACTCACCAGCCTGTAATTGCTAGGATTACCCCTATTTCCTTTCTTGCCACCGTCCAATCATCTGGCACTACGCCTGTGGCAAGTGAGAATGCAAAAATCGTCACTAAAGGTACAGCAATCTCTTCCCTCGCTTCCTGTAATAACCTTGGATATATCCCGTCTGGCTCCGGTGACTTATCTATCCTAATATTTTTCAATAGTTCCAGCACATCTTCTTTCCTCACGTCGACATGCCCCAGCGTATCAGCCTGTTGTTCGCCGTCCTCACAAACATCAAGGTCTCTCTCACCGGTGAATACTGAAGCAAAGTATTCATTAAGGACCTCCCCTACCTCTTCAAACTCCAGGCACATGTTTCCTCTTTCATCCCTGATCAATCCTACCCTCACTCTAGTATCCCCTTATTCTTCACATATGTGTAGAATGCCTTGGGGTTTTACTTAATCCTACTCACCAAGGCCTTCTCATGCCCCCTTCTAGCTCTCCTAAGTCCATTCTTAAGCTCCCTCCTGGCTACCTTGTAACTCTCCAGGGCCCTATCTGATCCTTGCTTTCTAAACCTCAGGTAAGTTTCTTTCTTCCTCTTATTCTACATCTCGTCAACCACAGTTCCTTCATTCTACCATCCTTACCCTGCCTCAATGGGACAAACCTATCCAGAACCCCATGCAAGTACTCCCTAAACAACCTCCACATTTCCGTTGTGCACTTCCCCAAGAACATCTGTTACCAAATTTACGCTCCCATGTTCCTGCCTAATAACATCATAATTCCCCCTCCCCCAGTTAAATACTTCCCCATATTTTCTACTCGTATCCCTCTCCAGGGCTATGGTAAAGGTCGAGGAGTTATGATCACTGTCTCCAAAATGCTCTCCCACTGAGAGATCTGAAACCTGATCAGGCTCATTGCCTAGTACCGGGTCCAGTGTGGTCTCTCCTCTAGTCAGCCTGTCCACATACTGTGTCGGGAATCCTTCCCAGACACACCTAACAAACTCAGCCCCATCTATCTCTTTTACACCAAGGAGGTGCCAATCAATATTAGGGAAGCTGAAATCACCCATGATAACAACCCTGTTATTTTTGCACCTTTCCAAAATCTGCTCCTCAGTGTCTCTGCTGCTATTGAGGGGTCTGTAGAATTTGCCCAATAGAGTGATCGCTCCCTTCATGTTTCTGACTTCCACCCACGCTGACTTAATAGATGATCCCTCCAGGAGATCCTCCATTTCTACAGCTGTGATACTGTCCCTGATCAGCAAAGCCACCCCCCTACCTCCTTTACATCTATCCATGTCCCTTTTGAAACTTTCTAAACCCTGGAATATCCAGCAGCCATTCCTGCCCTTGTGACAGCCAAGTCTCTGTAATGGCCACCACGTAGTAGTTTCAAGTACTTAACCACGCTCTAAGTTCATCACCCTTGTTCCTGACACTTCTCGCATTAAAGTAGAAACTCTTCAGCCCATCCAACTGACTACAATTTTGCCCTTTCAACTGCCTATCCTTCCTCACAGTCTTTCTACACTCTGCATCTACTTGTGCACTAAATGCACCCACATCTGACCTATCACCCGGGTTTCTATCCCCCTGCCAAACTAGTTTAAACCCTCCCGAACAGCTCTAGAAACCTGCCCCCAAGAATATTGGTCCCCTCCAGTTCAGATGTAACCTGTCCCTCTTGTACAGGTCGTAACTTCCCCGGGAGAGATCCCAATGATCAACAAATCTGAAACCCTGCCCCCTGCATCAACTCCTCAGCCATGCATTCATCTGCAAAATCAACCTATTATTACCCTCACTGGCACATGGCGTAGGCAGCAATCCAAAGGTTACTACCCTTGAGGTCCTGCTTTTCAGCTTCCTACCTAGCTACCTATACTGAAAAACAATGATGCTGGAGCCCAGGCAGCATCCATGGAGAAAGCAGGTGGTCAACATTTCAGGTCAGGACCCTTCTTTAGTGCTGAAGATAAGACAAGGGGAAGCCCAATATATGACAGAAAAGCAGAGCGGTGATAGGTGGACAAAAGAGCAGAGGCAGGGTGGGCACAGGGTGGTGATAGATAGACACAGGTTAGAAATAGTGATAGGCAGGTGCAGGGGAGGAGGGGAGAGAAGATCCACTGGAGGAGCGGTCAAAGGTAAGGAAAGAAACAAAAGAAAAGTGTAGAAAAAAGAGAGATAGGCTAGGAAAGGGAGAAAGAGAAGAAGTGTGGTGGTGGTGGGGGGGGGGGGGTGTTGTGGGGAAGAGAGGTGAGGATTACTTAGTGGGAGAATTCAATGTTCATGCCATCAGGCTGCAAGGTTCCAAGAAGGAAAATGAGGTGCTGTTCCTCCAGTTTGTGCTTGGAATTCTCCTGGCAGTGAAGGAGGCCAAGGACTGACATGTCGGTGATAGTGTGGGAGGGGGAGTTGAAGTGACTAACAACGGGGAGATGCAGATCAGGAGGGTCCTGACCTGAAACATTGACTGTCTGCTTTTCTCCACAGATGCTGCCTGGCCTGCTGAGTTTATCCAGCATCATTGTGTTTGTCATCTGGATTCCAGCATATGCAGTAGTTTTTTTCTTTATCTCACTATATTCCCTCTTCAGGACCTCATCTCTTTTCCTACCTATGTCATTGGTACCCATATGTACCACGACCCCTGGCTGTTCGCCCTCGCCCTCCCCCTTCAGAATGCTGTGGACCCGATCTGAGACGTCCCTGACTCTGGCACCCGGGAGGCAACATACCATCCAGGAGTCTCTTTCATGTCCACAGTATCTCCTGTCTGCCCCTGTTACTATGGAATCCCCTTTCATTACCACCCTCCTCTTCTCTCCCCCTTCCTTTCTGCGCCACACAACCAGGCTCAGTGCCAGAGACCTAGTCGCTGCAGCTTTCCCCTAGTAGGTCGTCCCCCCCAACAGTAGCCAAAGCAGTATACCTGTTATTCAGGGGAGCAGCCACAGGGGTACTCTGCACTATCTGCCTATTCTCCTTTCTTCTCCTGACAGTCACCCAGTTACCTGCCTCCAGCAGCTTAGGAGTGACTGCCTCCCTGTAGCTCTTATCTATGAACTTCTCATTCTCCCATAGAAGCTGAAGGTCATCCAGCTGCAGCTCCAGTTCCCTAACACAGTCTGTAAGGAGCTGCAGCAGGATGCACCTCGTGCAGATGTAGTTATCAGGGAGATTGGAGGTCTCCCAGAACTTCCACATCTCACAAGATGAACATACCACTGACCCTGGAGCCATTCTAACTGTTCTGGCCTGGTACTAAAGGAAAAATAAAAGAAAGAAAGAAACTTACCAGAGATTTACATTAGCCTCCACCTTCTCTTGTCAAAGCCTCTTGAACCAAAGCCTCAAGTGCACCACTCTAACCCTGGCCCACTCCAACAATGGCCGCTCTGTTTATACCTAACTTCCCTTTATTCGCTGCTGTTAATTAGCCAATCAACTAGTAACAATTTGCAAATGTGCCACTTGTAGACTCTTGCAAGGTGAAACTCACAAACACATGCACAGAGACTCAGCTCTTTTCAAAAATTATCCCAGCACATATATTTTACTCTCATGTTTCTGGCAATCAAAGTCCATGGGTATATATCAGAATCATGTTCAGCTTCTTTTGTGAAATGTTTCAATATAAGGCCAAATATTATCGCTGAAGCTAAGGTTGTCAGAGATAATTTGATATGTTTGCATTGTCAGAGGCATGGGTTAACTGTGTTGCCACACCAAGGACATGACATGTTAAAAGAGCAATGACATGTGCTGCAGTGCACTGACATTACTTGAACAAAGAGATTAAAAGGGCTTGGGAGTATTTGTGAGAGCTGTAATGTCAAATGGGGAAATGATTGGGTAACACTGGGTATGAAGTGGGTGGTTGGTGGGAACATTGAATCTGAAGGGCTTTTTATTGATTGTAATGTACAGTAACCACCAAGTCTGTAGTAGTCAAATTTGCTGAAAATATTAAAATAAAAAAACTGCAAAAGTAAAATGTTTATGCAATTTCATTTTTTTACATGGGATGTTGTCATTACGGGCAATGCTGGCATTTGCTGCTTCTCTCGAATTCCTGTTGAACTGAGTGCCTTGGTAGGCCAAGGCTAGCCAAAACTCACAGATAGGTCAGACATGGTAAATGCAGCATATTTCCTTCCCTGAATACATTTGTTCTTTTTGTTAATCTACCATTTTTTTTTTAAATTCCAGATTTATATATTATGAACTGAGTTTAAATTCTCCAGATGCTGTGAAGAGATTTGAAATCCTGTGTTGAAATCATTAGTCCTGCTCCCAGTTCAGTAATGTAACCACCATGACCCAATTCCCAAGAACTAAGCAGAAAAATGGTAAAGACAGCCTTGAGAAAACTATAAAGTGCACATCAGCAGAAATACTCAGAGATTTTGAAACAAATATTAGAAAAAATTACAGCAATAAATCTTTGGAACAATCTGTCATTTAGGAGGCCAGAGGCAAAAGTTTCAGGGATTCTCATTATGAGAGAGAGAGTGCTATACCAGGAGAGAGAGGGTGCCTGAGAGATGAGTTCAAGAGGTTGTACCTACAGAATCTGTGCTTTCTGCTATAAATAGGGATGACATTGCATTGGCTTTGTGAAGTTGCTCCCTAGCATACAATGCCCAGCATTAAGATATGGATAGCATGCTGAGTGTACATTCTCGTAAGTTTCCTGTATGACATAATTTGGCCACGTGCTATTTATGACATTTGTCCACCAAAATCCAGCTCCATAACACTCCCCTCCCAATCACACCGGACCATTTAAAATCTCCAGGTAAATGCAGTAAGCTTGCTTTAGCCACCTCACTTTTTATCTCTTCCCACCCCTTTAGCCTCATATCTGTGTGAAATTTCTGCCTTTACAGTATACTTTCAAGCACATTAGGCTTGCGATGGAATACTCTCCATTTGCCAGAATGCCTGCAGCTCCAATCATACTAAAGAAGCTCAATGTGATCTCATGGACTGGTAGAGTTATGGAGTCATACAGCATAGAAGAAGGATCTTCAGCCCACTGTGTCCATGCTGGTCATCTATACCAATCACATTTATCAGTAGTTGGTCTGTAGATTTCTATGCCTTGGTGATTCAAGTACTTGTCCAGATACTTGCCTCCATCTCCTCCTCTGACAGTGTATTCCAGATGGCAACAAACTATATTGATTAGGGAAGTGTGGTTTTTGCTGTCTGCATGGACATCAGTAAGGCCTTCGACAAGATCTCACATGGAAGGCTGTGTTACTTTTTTTTCCCTTAGATCTTATCTGACCCTCTTACTCTTCACATTTACCTATGTCCTCTGGTTTTAGACACCTCTGTTATGAGATAAGTTTCTTACTATCCATCCTATCTAAGCCTCTCATAATTTTGTATACCTCTATTGGGTCACCACTCAGCCTCTTCTGCTCCAAGGAAAACAAACCCAACTTATTTAGTCCCGCATCATAACTGAAATGTTCTATACCAGGAAACATCCTGAAAAATCTTTTCTGCATCCTCTCCAGTGCAATCATATCATTCCCATAGTGTGGTGACCAGAACTGCTCACAATACTCGAGTCGTGGTCTAACCATAGTTTCATAAAGTTGCACCATGAGCTCCATATTCTTTTATTCCCTGCCCAGGCTAATGAAGGCCAGCATGCCGTATGCCTTCTTCACCACCTTATCTACCTCTGCTGCCACCTCTCAGAATCTACGGACTTGTACACCATCTGTGCCTCCGTATTATCTAGCGTCCTACCATTCCCAGTATATATCATACCCCTAACTGACCTCCCAAACGCATGAGCTGATATTTATTAGGATTAAATACCATCTGCTTTGCCCAACGCTGGTAAGTATTGTTCTGTAATTTAAGACTATCTTCCTCACACCCAAATTTTTCTGTCATGCAAACATACTAATCATACTTCCTACATTCGTATCCAAATGATTAATGTAATAGCAAAAAGCAAGGTCCCGACACTGATCCCTTTGGTGCACCGCTGGTCACAGACTTTCAAACACAAAAACAAACCTCCACCTTCCCTCTCTGACTCTTTTCCCACCAATCCAACTTTGGATCCAATTTGCCAACTTGTCATGCTTTAGGGTTCTAACCTTTTAGTCCAGACTTCGACGTGAGATCTTGTCAAAGGTCTTACTTAAGTCCACGTGGACTACATCAACCACACTGCCCTCTTCAATATAGTTTGTTACTTCAAAAATCTAAATTGGTATTGGTTTATTATTGTCACTTGTACCGAGGTACAGTGAAAAACTTGTCTTACAAACCGATTTTACAGATCAATTCATTACACAGTGCAGCTACATCAAGTTAGTACAGAGTGCATTGATGTAGTACAGGTAAAAAAAAATAACAGTACAGAGTAAAGTGTCACAGCTGCAGAGAAAGTGCATTGCAATAAGGCGCAAGGTCACAACAAGGTAGATCGTGAGGTCATAGTCCACCTCAGTGTATGAGGGAACCATTCAATAGTCTTATCACAGTGGGGTAGAAGCTGTCCTTAAGTCTGGAGGTATGTGCCCTCAGGCACCTGTATCTTCTACCCGATGGAAGAGTAGTGAAAAGAGAATGTCCTGGTTGGGTGGGGTCTTTGATTATGCTAGCTGCTTCACCAAAACAACGAGAGGTAAAGACAGATCAAATGAGTCGTACAGGATATCCCATCAACAAATCTATACCGACTATCCTTGATTAATCCCTGCTTTTCCAAATGTAGATTAATCCTCTCAGAGGTTTTTGTCCAATAATTTCTCTACCATTGAGATTAGATTCACAGGCCTTTAATTACCTGACATCCTGGTCCTTCTTGAAAAAAGGTACCACCTTTGATTTCAGGGCAAGATTAGCTATGTGGGACTGGGATATTATACCCATTACAGAAGCATGGCTCATGGAGAGACAAGTCTGGCAGGTTAATGTTCCAGGTGTTATTGTTGGGATAGAGATGGAGGAAAGGGAAGAGGGGAAGATGTATTTCTGATTAAGGAGAATGTCATGGCAGTAGCCTGAGATAAAGTTACTGACAGATCGACCAGTGAGGCTTTATGGGTGGAGCTGAGGAATAAAAAGGGGATGATCACCCTCTTGGAATTGTACTGTAGGCCCCCTAATAGTCAACAGGAATTAGGGGAACAAATATGCAGTGAGATTTCAGAAAGTTGCAAAAATAATAGGGTTGTCATTGTAGGGGATTTTAACTTTCCTAATATAGAGTGGGGCTGCCATAGTGCTAAGGGCTTAGATGGGGTGGACTTTGTTAAATGTGTTCAGGAAAATTTCCTCAGCCAGTATACAGAGGGCCCTACTAAGGAGATGGCAAAGCTTGACCTACTCTTGGGAAATAGGGCAGGACAAGTGACTGAGGTGTTAATGGGGGAGCACTTTGGCACCAGTGACCATAGTTCTACTACTTTTAAGTTAGTTACAGTAAGGGACAGATTTGTTCCACAAGTTAAAACTCTAAATTAGGGCAAGGCAAATTTTGATGGTATTAGACAGGAACTTGCAAAAGTTGATTGGAGTAGGTTGTTTGCAGGCAAAGTGGCGTCTGGCAAGTGGGAGGCTTTTAAAGGTGAGATATTGAGAGTTCAAGGTCTGCATGTTCCTGGTACAGTGAAGTGCAAGGTTGGCAGGAGTAGGGAGCCCTGGATGACTAGGGATATTGAGGCTCTGGTCAGGAAAAAGGAGACACGGGTCAGGTACAGGCAGTTGGGATCAAGTGAAATCCCAGAGGGAGTGTAGAGAATGCAGGAGTGTACTTAAGAAAGAAATTAGAAGGGCAACAAGGGGGCCATGAGATCGCTTTGGCAGAGAAGATTAAGGAGAATCCAAAGAAATTTTATATAAGTATACCAAGGGAAAAAGAGTAACTAGGGAGAGAATAGGGCCCATCAGAGACCCAAGTGGACATCTACGTGTCAAGGTTCTCAATGAATATTTCTCCTCAGTTTTTATTGTGGAGAAAAACATGAAGACTTCAGAACTTGAGATAGTTGATGGGGATGTCGTAGGAATAGTCTACATTACAGCAGAGGAGGTGCTGGATATCATAAAATATATTAAGGCAGATAAATCTCCAGGGCTTGACTAGGTATATCCAAGAACACTGTGGGAAGCTAGAGAAGAAAGTACGGGAGCCCTGGCTGAGATATATGCATCATCATTAGCCAGGGGTGAGGACTGGAGGATGGCTAATTTTGTGCCTTTAGTTAAGAAGGGCTGCAAAGAAAATCCTGGGAACTATAGACCAGTAAGCCTGACATCTGTCGTAAGTAAGTTACCAAAGGGGATTCTGAGGGATAATATATGCATGCATTTGGAAAGACAGGTGTTGATTAGGGATAGCCAATATGGCATTGTGCATGGGAGAACATGTCTCATGAATTTGATTGAGGTTTTTTGGAGAAGTAATCAAGAAGGTCAATGAGGGCAGAGTGGTAGATGTGGTCTACCTGGACTTCAGTAAGGCATTTGATATGGTTCCGCATGGAGTCTGTTATGGAAAATTAGGTCGCATAGGATGCAGGGAGAGCTGGATATTTGGATGCACAATTGGCTTGATGGTAGGAAGCAGAGGGTGATGGCAGAAGGTTGCTTTTTGGACTGGAGCCCCGTGACTAATGGTGTTTCCAAGGGGTTGGTGCTGGGCCCATTGTTGTTTGTCATCAATTTTGATTATTTGGGTAAGAATGTACAAGGCATGGTTAGTAAGTTTGCAGATGACTCTAAAATAGGTGGTGTCGTAGACGGTGAAGATGGTTATTAGTCGCGGTTAGCGTAACACTATTACAGAACCAGAGACCTGGGTTCAATTCTGGCCACTGTCTGTAAGGAAGTTGTACATTCTCCCCGTGTCCGTGTGGGTTTCCTCCGGGTGCTCTGGTTTCCTCCCACATTCCAAAGGCTGACGGGTTAGGAAGTTGTGGGCATGCTATGTTGGTGCCAGAAATGTGGCGACACTTGCAGGCTGCCCCCAGAACACTCTATGCAAAAGATGTATTTCACTGTGTGTTTGGATGTACATGTAACTAATAAAGATATCTTATCTTATCTTATTAAGAATTACAGCAGGATCTTGGTCAGCTAGAGAAGTGGGCCGAGGAATGGCCAATGGAGTTTAATTTAGAAAAGTGCAAAGTGTTGCATTTTGGGAAGATAAATGAGGACAGGACTTCCACAGTGAGTGGTAGGGCCCTCTGGAGAACTGTAGAACAGAGGGACCTCAGAGTGTACGTACATGGTTCCCTCAGAGTGGCATCGCAGGCAGACAAGGTGGTGAAGAAGGCTTTTGGCACGCTAGCATTCATCTTTCGGAGCATTGAGAATAGAAGTTGGGATGTTATGTTGCAGTTGTACAGAACATTGGTGATCAAAACTATTGTGTTCTATTTTGATCACCCTGCTATAGGGAGGATGCCATTAAGCTGGAAAGAGTGCAGAAAAGATTTACGAGGATGTTGCCAGGACTCAAGGGACTGAGTTATAGAGAGAGGTTAAGCAGGCTAGTACTTTATTCATTGGACTGTAAGAGAATGAGGGGTGATCTTATGGAATCGTATAAAATCATGAGGGGCATAGATAGGGTGAATGCACACAGACCTTTTTCCAGGGTTGGGGAATCTAGAACTCGAGGGCACAGGTGTAAAGTGAGAGGGGAGAGATATAATGGAACAAGTTGCCAGAGGTACTGGTTGAGGCAGGTACATTAACAACATTTAAAAGATATTTAGACAGGTACATGGATAGGAAAGGTTTAGAAGGAAATGGGCCAAATGTGGGTAAATGGGACTACCTTAGATGTACATCTTGGTCAGCATTGATCAGTTGGGCTGAAGTGCATGTTTCCATGCCGTGTGACTCTATGACTCTGTTTGCTGTCCTCCTGTCATCTGGCACCTCACCTGTGGCCAGCAAAATATTAAAAATCTCTATCAGGGTCCCTTGCCTCCCATAGCAGCCTGGGATACATCTCACAGCCTTGGAAAGGCACCTTTTAAAGCACTTTTATGCCTGCTAAGACAGCTAATACATCCTTCCTTTCAATCTTAATGTTTCTGTGATATCTCTGTTCCCCACCCTGATATCTGCAACTACAATGTGTTTCTCCTCAGTGAATATTAGATGAGAAGTATTCATTTAGGACATTACCCATGTCCTCTGGCTCCACACAAAGTTTGCCCCATTAGTTCCCAATGTGCCATTCACTTTCCTTGGTTTCCCTCGTGCTCTTAATATTCTTATAAAATGCCTTGGGATTTACCTTAATCTTGTCTGCCAGATATATTTAATAACCTCCTCTTTGCCCTCCTACTTTCTTTGTAAGTACTTTCCTACATTCTCTCTACTTCTCAAGGCTCTCTTCTCAGTACTCTATACCTGCCATGTGTTTCTTTTCTTGTCTTGATCAAACCCTCAATGACCCTTGACATCCAGGATTCCCTTCCTTCTCTATCCACTATGGTTTGGTGTCATCTGTAAATTTACTAATCCTGCCACCTACGTTCTCATCCAAATCATTAATGTTTCTGACGAACAATAAAAGACCCATCACCAATTGGTGCAGCACACCACTGGTCACAGGTCTCCAATTTGAAAGGCAACTCTCCACGACCACCCTCTGACTCCTTCCACAAAGCTAATTTTGTATCCATTTTGTTATCTCACCCTGGATCCCATGTATTCTAAACCTGTGGATCGGTCTACCATGCAGGCCTTGTGATAGTCCATGTAGACCTGGACCAGCCAACCATGCAGGCCTTGCTCAAGTCCATGCAGACAATGTGCACTGCCCTGTCCTCATCAATCCTCTTGCTCACCTCCTCAAAAAGCAGTCAAATTTGCGAGACATGACCTCCCATGAACAAAGCATGCTGACTATTCCTAGTCAGTCCTTGGCAATAAAACGGTTGTGCATAACTAAATGATCACCAAAGGACATTTTGTGGCTTCTGTGCAGTCACAGTAATGTTTATTTATGCTATTGTTTAATTTAGATTAAGGACAGAAAAACCACCCACAGATTTGTAGGAGGCCAATCAATCCCTTGTATTCATGTCAGATGAAAAAGAGCCATCCAACCTGAACCTACTTTGGAACATAGTCTTACAGATTACAGTATTTAAGCTTCTCACTATGTACTTTTGAAACCGATTATAGTTTCCCACTGTTCCAAGAAGTGAATGCTATTACTTTTGACAGATGTTGGACAAAGGGTTTTGATGGGAATCCTGCAAATGATTAACTTGAACAAAATAACCCCTCTAGGACTGTGATGATGCACCTCTCAGTGAGTGCTTCTGCTGGGAAGACATCCATTGCCAGAGAAACTTATCAATGAACCATTGATAACCTGAAGCCCAGGTTATCAGGCTACTTGCCCTGCCCTGCATACATAAAGGAATTGGAAAGATGAAACACATTAGGGAAACCTAACAACCAAAAGGCAGACCTTTCTAAAAGTGATCAAAAATTTGTTAACATTTGCTTTATACTGTGCTTATTTATCCAGGACTGCAGATGCTGGAATCTAGATGAAAAACACTATGACACCGGAGGAACTCAGCAGGCCAGGCAGCATCTGGGGAGAAAATCAGGTGGTCAATGTTTCAGGTCAGGACCCTTCTTCAGGACTGAAGATAGGAAAAGGGGAAGACCAATTTGGTGCTCCAAGTGTGGCATCCTCTACATTGGCAAGACCAAACGCAGACTAGGTGACTGTTTCGCAGAACATCTGCGCTCTGTCCATAACCACGACCTGCATCTCCCCGTTGCCTGTCCCACTTCATCACAGATATTTCAGTCCAGGAGAATTCCAAGCACATAAACATTGAATTGTCCCACTTAGTAATCCCCACCCCCCTTCCCCACAGCACCCACCCTCCACCATGTTTCTTCTCTTCCTCCCTTTCCTAGATGATCTTTCTTTCTTCTACCCCCCTTTTGTTTCCTTTCTCTCCTTACCTTTGATCCATCCCCCGGTGGATCTGCTCCCTCCTCCTCCCCCGCACCTGTCTATCACTATCTCTTACCTGCGTCTATCTATCACCACATTGTGCCCAACCTGCCTCCCCTCTTTTGTCCACCTATCACTGCCCTTCTTTTCCCTCTTGTATATTGGGCTTCCCCTTTTCCTATCTTCAGTCCTGAAGAAGGGTCCTTACCCAAAATGTTGTCCGCCTGCTTTTCTCCATGGATGCTGCCTGGCCTGCTGAGTTCCTCCAGCATCATATTTCTGTTAATTGCCTGTGTGATTGGTATAAATTTTTCTCTCATTGCAAGGAAACACAACTCACAGAGAACCTAAGGGACCATTTCTATGATGTGCCTTGGGAAGTATTACTACATCAAAGGTACTATACAAAGGCAGGTCAAGATATTGGTGTCCCCGCCTGGATTTTTATGTTCAAGAATGGATCTTGAACACAGACTCAGAAACAAGTGGGTGACCCATTGAGTTATTTTACATGTCACCTCAAATTGCTCCCAAATTCTTGCTTTCAAAAAAATGTCCTGTAAGAAGAAAATTAATCATCTCATTTACATTTCTCCATTGGATTCAATCATGTATAATACAAGATGGGATGTTTGACAACAGACATTAACATAACCAGTCCATTCTATGTTTGGAAACAGAGGGAGCTTGTTCAATTGTATAAGGACACACAAAGCCAATTAAACATGGAGTCACACAGCGACCTGATTATCACACTGGACCATCAAATCTCATCACATTTTTCAGTCTCAGTGCTATCAGAGTGGCTTTCAAGAGATTAGCAAGAGTAACACTTAGAGCATTTCTGCAGTCTCAGTAGGAAATCTTTTGGCAGATAGAAAATAGACCAGCACACACGAGAGAGAGATTATGCCAGGATTTGTCAGCAATATTGATCTTCGGCATGTTCATCACAGTGATTTCTCTCGCAGATTACCAACTCTGTCCTGACCCTAGCTTCCCATCTACCAAGCATCTGAAATCTGTTCTCCAATATGCCAATTATCATGATATCCCTTCCCTTGTCATAGAGTCAGAGTTATATAGCACAGAAACAGTCCCTTCAGCCCAACTTGTCCATGCTTGCCAAGGTGTCTTCCTGAGCCTGTTCCATTTCCTTGCATTTGGTCCATATCCCTCCAAACCTTTCCTATCCATGTATTTGTGCAAATATCTTTTAAACGTTGTAATTTTACCTGCTTCTATCACTTCCTCTAGCAGCTCATCGGATATATGCATCACCTTCGTTGTGAAAATCTTACCTCTCAGGTCACCTTTAAATCTTTCCCCTCTAAGCTAAACACATGTCCTCCTGTTTTAGATGCCCGAACCTGGGAAAAAGACTGTGACAATCCATTTTATCTCTGCTCCTTATGATTTTATTAACCTCCATAAGGTCATCCCTCAGCCTCCTACGCTCCGGGGAAAACAGCCCAAGCCTATCTAATCTCTCCTTAAGATCAGACCCTCCAGTCCCAGTAATTTCCTCATCAGTCTTTTCTGCACCCTTTCCAGCTTAATGACATCCTTCTTATACCCAGTCAACCAGAAGTGTACACAATATTCCAAGCGCAGTCTCACCAATGTCTTGTACAACAGTAACATGACATCCCAACTGCTCCTCCAATGAAGGCAAGTGTGCCAAACACCTACACAACTCTGTCTACCTGTGTCACCACTTTCAGGGAACAACATACTTGAACCCCAAGATTGCTCTGTTCTACAACACTCCCCAGGGCCCTGTGTATATCCTGCCCTGGTTTAGCTTCCCAAAATGCACTACTTTGCACTTGTCTAAGTTAAATTCCTTCTGCCATTCCTTGGCCAACTTTGCCAGTTGACCTAGATCCTGTTGTAACTTGACTGAATATTTTGAGGAGGTGACAAAGATGACTGATGAGGGTAGGGCAGTGGATGCTGTACAGATAGACTTTAGTAAAGTTTGTGACAAGGTCTCTTATGATAGGCTGATCCAGAAGATTAAGGCACATGTAAACTCAGTAGATTGGATTCAAAATTAGCTTGTCTAGAGAAGATAGAGGGTAGTGGCGGAGGGGTTATTCTGACTGGAGGTCTGTGACTGCAGGGATCTGTGCGTGCGTGCGTGCGTGCGCGCGTGCGTGTGTGTGTGTGTGCGTGTGTATCACACCCTGGTCAAAATTTCTGTTACTTGAATGAGCAGGGCATAGAGGGATATGGAGTTATTGCAGGTGTGGGATTAGTATGGATGAGCATGGTGGTCAGCATAGACGCATTGGACCAGAGGGCCTGTTTCTATGCTGTACAGCTATGTGACTGTATAGCTAGTTTTCAGAACTGAGGAAATCAAGGAATATGGGTATTGGGCAGAAATGTGGATGATCAGGCATGAGGGAGACACAAGAGATTCTGCAGATGCTGGAAGTCTGGAGCAACTCAAAAAATGCTGGAGGAACTCAGCAGGTCAGGCAGCATCGGGTCAAGACCATCAGGACTGGTGCTGATGAGAGTGTTGATGATAGAGTCCTGATGAAAGGTCTCAACCCGAAATGTCGACTGTTTATTTCCCTCCATAGATGCTGTCTGACTTGCTGAGTTCCTCCAGCATTTTGTGTATGATGATCAGGCATGATATTGAATTGGAGGACCATGCTCAAGGGACTGTACACCCTTCTTGTTATGCCTATTCATGTTCTATAGTCTTTCCAGTGCAACATTATACATCGGTAAATGACCTCAGGATCAGCTTTCCTCTGACTGACAATTCCTTTGATCCCTTCTCACAAGTTACATCTCATCCCTTTCCTTATTAGATCCTTTCCATATTGACCATTTATGCAGATCTGCAGACAGAAACTTGGGTGAATTTATGTGGGCAAGTCAGTTTGGGAATTCTACTCAACTGTTTTAGTGCTTGCTCAGCCAGACTGCATGCTGGGAACACATCCAAAACTCTGCTGCTCGTTGTCTGGCTCATGCTGGCCCTCTCATCCATCTTGGTGATCTGTTCACGTGCTGAGGATGGGTTTTCATTAAGTTTGACTTCCACATAGAATGAAATCCAACAGCTAGTGACATCAGTAGGCTTTGAAACACCATGTACAAGTCAAAACATGTGAGAAATATAATTTATTTCATTGCATAATTCACTGCCAAGAATAGGAAGTAAAAGCTCATTGACTTGAATCACTGACACAATTTCTCTCACCTCAGAGGCTACCTGACATGCCGAGTCTTTTGAGCTTTGTGTGAGACCACTCACTTACCACCACCAACAATATCCTGTCATACACAAGGTCCAGAGTGACTTATGATAGAATGTATTTTGCTCACTTTCCAGACTTAAAGGACTTTTGTCCATGAGCTCTAGTTTTGTGGAGCTTGTGGAAGAAGTTGGTTCAGCAGTGAATTGGGGTGGGGAGGGAAGTGGAGTTATGAACGCAGCATGGGAAAGATAAGGAAAAGCAGCACTGATTTAGGAGCCAACAATATGTTCAAGGACCTTAGAGTGAGAAGGGAAGTTAGAGATTGGTTGTTAGCTTGCAAGGGTGGGTTGTTTGACGGGTTTGTGATAGGGTGCGGTGTGGGTATAATACTGGTAAGAGCGAACTATTCACAATATTTACTGTTTAATCAACGTAAATGGGAGACAGGAAGGGATGATATTTAGTGCAATAGATGTTGATAAATGGAGGATAAGAGGCAGTGATCTGAAGAAAACAATTGTACACTTGACTGTGGGGATTATGTTTACACATGGTGAGTTAATGGTCTGTAGAATATATTGGATTGCTACTAACTCAAGCCATAATTCAAGAGGTGATAAATAATTGATTTCAAATCCCTTCATGTCTTCCTTATCTCTGAAACATCCTCTAGCCCAACCTCTTGCCTTCAACCTATGTCTTCTTATCTTAGACATCCCCACCATGGGAAAATTTCTTACTATGTACCTTATCTATGCCCTCATGTTTTTGTATACCTCAATCAGTTAACCACTCAGCCTCCTCTGTTCCAGGAAAAACAAACCCAGCCTATCCAATTGGAGACACAACAGGCAGCAGATGCTGGAATTTGAAGCAAAAACCAAACTGCTGGAGGAGCTCAGCAGGTCAGGCAACATCTGTGGAGGCAGAGGGATGGAGGACATTTTGGCTGAGACCCTGCATCAGGACTGAGAGTATAGAGAGGACAAAGGTGAGGGCAAGGGGAGGCAGGAACTGGCAGGAGATAGGTAGAACCAGGAGGGGAGGGGAGCGTAGCAGTAGAATTAGAGGCTGGAAGGTGATGTGGAGACAACAGAGGTCTGCAGATTCTGGAATCTAATAAGGAAGGAAAGTAATACGTGAAATCAGATAAGGGACAATGGGCAGATGGAACCAGTGGGGAAGGGGAAAGAAACTGGGTTACAGGATGCTGGGGGGGGGGGGGGGGGGGGGGGGGGGGGGTTTGGAAAGAAGTGGGAGTTGAGAGAACCTGAGTAGATCTAAAGGAGAGAGAAATGAACACATATAGTGTGGGTTATCTGAAACTGGAAGATTCAATGTTTATACTATTGGGTTGTAGACTACCCAGGCGCAATGAGGTACAATTCTGGAACATAGGGCCATTCAGTTCCCCTCTCTCATCCGCCTTCATAACTTGTTCTTATGGTGAACAACTTCCCTTTTGACGCCTTTCATTTTCTACAAATCAAAGGTGTAGCCATGCGCACTCACATCGGCCTGGGGTACTCCTGCCTTTTCAGTGGCATGTGGAACAGTCCTTGTTCCAAACCTACTCTGGCACCACTCACCAACTCTTTCTCTACTACATCAACAATCACATTGAGTCATGGAGTCTACCTAGACTACACCTCCTCCCACCCTGTCTCTTATAAGGATGCCATTCCTTTCTCTGAGTTTCTTTGTCATTTCTGCTGGCTGCTATGTTATCCCACCACCAGTCATATATTCCCCTCCCCCCCTCTTACGGATTTCTGCTGGGACCACCCTCTCCATGACTCCCTAGCTCCCTAGTGGACCACAAGAAATGGAATTTATGGAACGTCTACGAGATGGCTTTTTAGAGCAGCTTGTGGCAGAGCACACAAGAGAACAGGAAATTCTGGATTTGATGTTACGAAATGAGGGAGACTTGATCAGGGAGTTTAAGGTGAAGGAACCCTCAGGAGGCAGTGACCATCATATGATAAAACATTTCAGTATCTCCACTGTCAAGCCTTCTCAGGATCTTATAAGGTCACCCCTCAAACTTATGGTGAGACCACTGCTGTTATGTAGGAAGGGTGTCAGGTAATTTATGCACAGCATTGTGACTGTAGCTGGATTATCTGTTTTTGTGGTGTTGATTGAGAATTTAATATTGGCCAGAAAACTGGAGAGGACTCCTCTCTATATTTCTTCAAGATACTAACTCCACCTGAGAGAGCAAATAGGGTCTCTGTTTAATGTTTCAACCATAGAACATAGAACAGTACAGCACACAATAGGCCTTTCGGCTCACAATGTGGTGCCGACATAGCTATTCCCTCCTACCTACAGAATGCACATATCCCTCCATTTTCCTCTCATTCATGTGGCCATCCAAGCCCCTCTTAAAAGCCCCCAATGAATTTGCCTCCACCGCCCTATCAGGCAACGCATTCCAGGCATCCACTGCTCTCTGAGTAAAAAACGTACCCCTCACGTCTGTTCTGAACCTACCCCCTCTCACCTTAAATGCATGCCCTCTGGTATTGCATCGTTTAATAATGGGAAAAAGATTGCTTGTCCACCTTATCTATGCCCCTCATAATTTTATACACTTCCAACAGATCACCCCCCAGCCTCTGCCACTCCAGAGAGAAGAGCCCAAGTTTGTCCAGCATCTCCTGATAGCACATGCCCTCTAATCCAGGCAGCATCCTAGTAAACCTCCTCTGCACCCTCTCTAAAGCCTCGACATCCTTCCTATAGTGAGGTCACCAGAATTGCATGCAATACTCTAAATGTGGCCTAACCAGAGTTCTATAGAGATGCATCATGACTTGGATACTCAATAACTTGATTAATGAAAGCAAGCATTCCATAAGCCTTCTTAACCCCCCTATCTACCTGTGTAGCCACTTTCAATGACCCATGGACTTGCACCCCAAGGTCTCTCTGCTCTTCCACACTGTTAAGGGTCCTGCCCTTAAGAATGTGCTGCTTCCTGACATTAGTCCTACCAAGGTACAACACCTCACATTTACGTGCTACACTATTCACAGCTCCACCAATCTTGGTATCGTCTGCACTTACTAACCCACCCATCAACATACTCATCCAGGCCATTTATGTACGCCACAAACAGCAGAGATCCCAATAGATCCCTGTGGAACACCACTACTCACAGGCCTCCAGTATGAATAAGTCCCTTCAACCACAACCCTCTGTCTTCTATGGGCTTCATAGGTATAGACCTAATCAAAGGACAGAACAGGCTTCAGAGACCAAACAACCCTGTCCCATTCCTCTGAAATTTTAATACAGTTTTTTTCTCTGAGCAAACTCTGTGACACCATCAGGTTAAAAGCAGTCCTCCAGGGGAACTTCCAGCCCAGGATAACCAAGGCACTGCTGTGTGAGGAACTGCCTAACTGCACGTATACATGGGGCTGCTTCCACTTTGCTTTCCACACTTCCTCTATCTGCCTGGAAGTATATTATCAGTGCACCATGTCATCACCAGTAGTTCCTGTTAAAATTTCTTTCCAGCAATCTGTTGATCTCTATTCCTCTGTCCTTCTCCCTTTACAAAGAACGTAGATCATAAAACAGAGAACATAGAACAGCGCAGAAACAGGGCCCTTCAGCCCACCACGTTTGGGCCAAACCTAATGCCAATTTAAACTAATCCTACTGCCTGCGCATGGTCCATATCCTTCCAGTCCCTACATATTGGTCTGGCTATCTGAAAGTCTCTTAAATGCCACCCCTGGCAGTGCATTCCAGGCACCTACCAGTCTCTGCACATCTCCTTGAAACTTTCTTCCTCTCACCTTAAAGCTATGCCCTCTGGTGTTCTACACTGGGAAAAAGATTCTGAATGTCTACCCTATAATAATGCCTTTCAGAATTTTATAAACTTCTATCTGGTCTCCCCTCACCGTCCGATGTTCCAGAGAAAAAAATCCAAGCTTTTCCAATCTCTCCCTGTAGCTAATACCCTCTAATCAAGACAGCATCCTGGTAAAGCTCTTCTGCACCCTTTCCAAAGCCTCCACATCCTTCCTGTAATGAGGCAACCAGAACTGCATGCAATACTCCAAGGGCAGCCTTACGAAGTTTTATACAACTGCAACATGACGTCCTGACTCTTATACTCAATGCTGTAACTGAAGAAAGCAATTATACCATATGCCTCCTTTACCACCCTGTCTACTTGTGTTACCACTTTCAGGAAGGTATGGACTTTGTTCCTATGATACCCCTGTACATCAGTGCTGTGAAGGGTCCTGTCATTAATTGTATACTTTCCCCTTACATTTGACCTCCCAAATTGTAACACCTCACATTTGCCTAGATAAACTCCATCTGCCATTTCTCTGCCCATATTTGCAACTGATCTGTATCCTTCTGTATCCTTTAACAGCCTTCTTCACTGTTCACCACTCCACCAATTTCTGTGTCATCTGCAGACTTACTGATCAACCCATCTACATTTTCATCCAAGTCTATTTATATTTATGTAAAACAAAAAATACCAGTACTGATCCCTGTGGAACATCCCTGCTTCAGGACTATCATATTGTTGTTTGTGAGATCTTGCTGTGCAGAAATTATCTGGGTCAGTTCATACCACTCCAGAAATTTATCTGTGCTGTTCTTGTTGTGAAGTGCGCTTGTACGCTTGATGCCTTATTGGGTAAGTTTTATTGACTACAGCTCCGCCTTCAATACCATAAGTCCAATCAAACTCATCTCCAAGCTCCTAGACCTGGGACTTAGCACCTCACTTTGCAATTGGATCCTTGACTTCCAGATCAACAGACCCCAATCAGGATAGGCAACAACACCTCCACCATGATCATCCTCAACACTGGTGCCCCACATGGCTGTGTACTCAGCCCCCTACTCTACTCCCTATATACTCATGACTGTGTGGCCAGATTTGCAGATGACACCACCATAGTGGGCCAGATCTCAAATAACAATGAGATGGAGTACACGAAGGGGATAGCCTATTAGTATGGTGTCAGGACAACAACCTTTCCCTCAATGTCAGCAAATCAAAAGAGCTGGTCATTGACTTCAGCAAGAAGGGTGGAGCACACGCTCCTGTCTGTATCAATTGTGCTGAGGTGGAGATGGTTGAAAGCTTCAGGTTCCTAGGTGTAAACATCATCACTAGCTTGTCCTGGTTCATCCATGTAGACAATATGGCCAAGAAAGTGCACCAGTATCTTTACTTCCTCAGAAGGCTAGGGAAATTTGGTATGTCCCCATTGATGCCCACCAATTTTTATAGATGCACCACTGAAAGCCTCTTATCTGGATGCATCACAGCTTAGTATGGCATCTGCTTTGCCCAAGACCACAAGAAATCACAGAGAGTTGTGGACATAGCTCAGTTCTTCAGGAAAACCAGCCTCACCTCCATGGACTCTATCAACACTTCTTGCTGTCTCGGTAAAGCAGCCAACATAATCAAAGACCCCACCCACCCCGGATATTCTCTCTTCTCCCCTCTCCCATCAGGCAGAAGACACAAAAGCTTGAAAACATGCACCACCGGGCCCAAGGACAGTTTCTAACCCACTGTTATAAGTCTACTGAGTGAACCTCTTGTACATTAATATATGTTAAGGATGAACTCTTGACCTCAGAATCTACTTCGTCATGTCCTTGTGCCTTATTGTCCGCCTGCACTACAGTTTCTCTGTAGCTGTGACACTTTATTCTGCATTCTGTTATTGTTTTTCCCTTGTATTACCTCAAAATACATATGTTTTGAAATAATCTGTATGGATGGCTTGAAAAACTAAGTTTTTCACTGTAACTCAGTATATGTGACAATAGTAAACCAATACCAAGTACATAATGATGTCATCTTTGTGCATTGCTTGTTTAAAGCTCTGCTGAGAGGAACTTGTCCATGTGGTTCTGAAACACACTTGCCTTTGGGCATCCTTGGCCCTTGGTTTCCATACGATTACTTTCTCTCCACCAGTGTTGTTTAAAGATGTTCTCCTAGAAAGAGTCCTAGCATGAAACTGGGAACCTGACTAATGTAGGTTCTCTTCAATTTATTTGACTATCTTCTTTCCTTCAGGCATTGCCCCCATCTCTTCTCCCACCACCAGCCACCATACAGATCCCCCCTTGCCCTAAGCAATGGCTGATACCCACCTACCCCTCCTACCCAATGATCTTATGATTCCCAGAGTGCCATCTTATGACTGATGGTAGGCCATGGCTCATTAAACTCTCTCCCTAGACTCACTATCCGATTCAGCGATTCCCCAGATTTGGTCATCACCAACACCCCCTCCACCCCTCCAATTCACTGATCATCCAAGTCAGCTCCCCTCCTACCAATTCATTAAACTCCCTCCAACTCAGGAACCGTTCCAGCACAATTTTGATCAGGAACAGAGAAATCCTTCCATGTATCCTGGCTATTAGCTTTCTCACACACAATACCTACAGTCTTCTTACGATGACTATCTTGCTGATTATGGAGGCTTATTTTTTCATTGATCAACTGCTGAATTTCCTCCACTGTGGCAGTGACTACACTTCAAAGTACATAACTGACTGTAATCCTTTCGGGTATTTTGCAAATCACTTTCTATCAGAAAAAGCATCTTAGAAATAAAAGTCTTTCTCTTTTTCACATTCTCTTTCTCCCTCTCTCTTTCTTTCTTGTTCTTGTCTTTAACCCCTCTCTCTATATTCTGCCCATTTTGTCTTTCTGTTAATCTTTCTCTCTTTGCCTCTTGCTCTTTACCTACCTTCTTCCTCTCCTTCTCTCTCATTCATTCTTTTTCTTTTAAGCTCCAGTAGTTGATGTCCCCAATCTGGAAATTTATTTGGCAAATGCAGCAACCCTGAGGACATTGGATGCAGGTCTAGCACCCTCACAAGCCACATGGGATGGTGCTCACAGGGAAGCACTTGCAGCATCCTGACCTGATTAGGTTGCAAAAACGATGGCTTTGAACTGTCATCTTTCTGCTCCACGCACTCTTTGTGCTGAGGGCCATTGGAAGGAGCTGTAAGAGTTTCAACAGTGCAGTCTGTCACCAGCACAGACCACAGACCCAGAGTGCACACAGAAGAGGGAGTAGACTCAGAAGCAGGGAAGTTGATCTACAGCTGGGTGCTGGAGAGATAAAGTTAATTCGTGGAAAGAAAACCACACGGTGTGACTGGTCCCCGTAGCTGATGATTCACAAGCTCAATGACAGTGTGTGCTTTGGCGTGGAATGTTTACACTGTGGATGCCTCCAGAAGGGACAGCAAGCAGGAGTAATTAGACACAACAGGCAGTGCCGTGCATTCACACAGGGCAAAAGCCAGAGTACAGAACACTGTGTGCTTTACAAGGCTAATTAAAAAAAAATTCAATTAAAGGTTAAAAAAATAGTTTTCTCTTTGTTGATATATGCCCTGTCAACTCCCAATTTGCCCTGTGGAAACTGCCTCATAAAAAAAGGCAGAGACAGATACAGTATTTCTTCAGCATTTCATTGTGTCCTCATGCAGATAGTTA
Source organism: Pristis pectinata (assembly GCF_009764475.1). Taxonomy (NCBI): domain Eukaryota; kingdom Metazoa; phylum Chordata; class Chondrichthyes; order Rhinopristiformes; family Pristidae; genus Pristis; species Pristis pectinata. The sequence continues at coordinate 466,471 of NC_067433.1, forward strand.
CAGTGAAACTAACACCCACCCCTCTTCTAGCAGCACACAACCTGAGTGAGATTTTTTGTGTTTCAGCCAAAGGAGAGACATCCTCTGCCATTGCAGCACCCCCTCCGTGGTGTACTTGGAGTATCAGCCTGCACTGTGGGGCTTAGATTGAATGTTGCAGGGGTAAATGTTCACAGTTAACTCAACCAATGTTCAGGAAACCAAAGTTCTTGATCTCCATTGCCTTCAAACGTGAATCCAGTGAAATATTTCATTTAATTAGAAAATAACAGATGATGTGATTATAGAAATAAAGTCACTTCAGTGATTCGTTTAAAGATTTTTAATGTGGCCCTTAAAGTCAAGGAGACCTCTTAACTAACCACTAGCAAAATGTAATGGTCTCCCTAAGATATGGTGTTCACCTTTCCCAGATATCCCACAAGCTGCTGATGCAACACACTTGATGTTCCAGTTTTGGGGTGGGGCAGCGCTCTACAAAACCTCAAGACAAAGGAGATGAATGCAACCATAAGAAGGTATTCCTACAGTAATATTGATGTGACTGAGTGCCTTGCTGGCCAGTTTGGCCTGTAGTCAAGAGTCACCTGCATTGTGCAGGTCTGGAGTCACGAATGAACTCAGCTGGAACTGCAGACTTCCCTCCCTCAAGGAGACTAGAGACCAGAGGGGTCTTTGCAATAATCGAATAATTACATGATCACAATGGCAAACACAAACTTAAAAAAATTTTGGATTCATATAATTAATTGAATTCCCCGGTTTCCCTGGTGGAATTTGAATTCATGTAGGACATAGAACATTAAACAGTACAGCACTGGACAGGCCCTTTGGCCCATGATGTTGTGCTGATCTTGATGCTGATTTATACTAAATGTCCTGCTGTTTATCATCCATATGCTTCCACTCCTTTCATATTCATGTGACAATTTGAAAGCCTCTTAAACTCCACCAAACTGTCTGCTTCCACTTCTCCCCCTGGTGACCCATTTCAGGCACCTCCCACTCTGCGTAAAAAACTTGCCCCTTGCGTTGCCTTTAAACATCCCCCCTCTAACCTTAAACGTATGTCCTGGGGAACAGTTTCTGACTGCCTGCCGTATCTATGCCTCTCATAATTTTATAAACCTCTGTCAGGTCTCCCCTCAGCCTCTGCTGGTCTAAGGAGAACAACCCAAGTTTGTTCAACCTGTCTCTAGATAAGGTTGCATTACTATAGTAATTCAACAATTTTGCCAAGATACTAAACTTGAAAGGAAGTCAAAAAAAACTGTTGCTTTTTTTCTGAACATTAAAAATATGGAACCCATTTTTTTCCATAGACTATAATTACCAACTGCAACTTTAAAAAAAAATCAATGCAGCAAAACACCAACAGTTCAAGGTTACCTGATCTTTGTGAGTGGGTTTCGGGGGTCAAAGGATGCAGAGTGGACTTGGTGTGACAACATTTCATTACCTCTCTAAAAAATGCAACAGTCCCTAAGTATTGCCCCTCTGACTGTACAGAACTTCCTTAGTACTGCCCCTTAAAAGATGCAGCACTCCCTTATTATTTGTTTCTGACAGTGCAGCACTCAGTTGTGGAGGAGATATTAAAATGAAGCCCCATTTGCCTATGGCGATATTAGAACAGAGTTGTTCTCTTCGGTGCACTAGGACCAATGTTTATCCCATAATCGATATCACTAAAACACATTATCTGATCATTATCACTTTGTTCTTTATGGGATCCTACAAACTGGCTGCAGAATTCCCTGTATTAAAACAATGATTATGGTTCATTGGCTATAAAATGCTTTGGGATGTCCTGAGGTCATCAAATGCACCATGTAAGTTCTAAGTCTTTCTATCTGGAGCCTGGAAATTACTAGAAGTCTCCATGACCATTGATATGCTGACAGAATCAAACATTAAAATGTACGGCATACAGAGAGGCCATTTGGTCCATTGTTGTTGTGCTAACTCTTCGAGAGAGCACTCATTCTTAGTCCTGTAGTGTCATGTTTTGTCCTTGATCATATGAACTCTTGATCCACCAAACCTATGTAACTGTCATTTTTTCCTCATTTCTCAGGATCTAGGCATTGCTAGCAAAGGCAGTATTCATTGGCCATCCCTAATTGCCCTTGAGAAGGTGATAGTTTCAGGAGCTGCTTCTTTCAACTGCTGCAGTCCTTTTGGTGAATGAGCTCCCACAATGCTGTTAAACAGAGAGTTCCATGACCTAGATCAAGCAGCGGTAAAGGATGGGTGATATATTTAGAATCAGGATGGTGTGCAACTTGGAAAGGAACCAGCAGGTCATGGAGTTGTACAGTATACAACCAGCATGTCTCTCCGTACTAATCCACTTGTCGGCATTAATTTTATATCTCTCTATGTTCTTCTCATTCAAGTACACATCAAGATACCTCTTTAATGTTGTTACTGTTCCTGCCTCACCACCTCCTCTGGCAGCTCATTCCAGATACCAACTACTCTTATTGGAGATGGTTGTTGCCTGGTACTTTTATGGTGCACATTTATGTCACTTATCAGCCTGTACCTGAATGTTATCTAAGCATGGACTGTTTCATTTGCTGAGGAGTTCCATCAAACATTATGTTTCTTTTCAGGATCTGGTCATCGGCAGAATTTATTGCCCATCCCACAGACCCCATGAAATGAGTGACTGCTAAACTATTTCAGAGGCCAATATTATTGTGATCAGGCAGAGATGGCAGCTTTTCACCCTTCCACTGGTATTAGTGATACCAGATATGTTTGACAGCAATCCAGTAGTTTTGTACGTATCATGACAACTGACTTTTGTTTTTAAATTTCAGATGATTAAACTGAATTTAAATTCCACAGCTGTCATGGTAGGATTTGAATTTAGGACTGAATTGTTAGCCCAGGCTTCTGAGCTACTAGTCTGGTATCTTAACCACTGTGCTGCGCCACACCCTGTGGAATTAGATGGAGAGGTTCATATCTTGGGATTCATGAGCAAATGTCATTGTTAATTTCCTTTGAACGTGACTGATGAACCTGTCTCATCAGCAAGGGAATAGACACTTGTGGGAAGCACAATATTATGCTTCACACTGCTAATTAGGAGCCAGCAGGGGCAGAACATCTGTCTGTATCCCTACTCTGATTCACTGTGCACGGATATTTCTGCGTTGGAAGCTAAATACAACTCTGTCAAGATCTGAAGCTGAGAAGCAGAATGGAGGATTTGCAATGTTACCACTGAACCTGAAGCTATGTTCCTCCTGCAGCAGACACCCTTGCCACTTTGTTCTTTTTTTTGAGACAAAATTTGTCTGATAATGCTTCTGTGGAGTATTTTGGGAAATTTTACTATGTTAAGGAAGTATTTCAATCAATATGTTTTGATGACCCGAAGCATCTTCAGGGAACTCTTGCGAATTAATGAAATGCAAAGGCACTGGCAATGAGTGTACTTGTCAGGATGTTATGAGGAGACAGAGAAGGGGCATTGGCATCATGGATAATGTTAGAGGGAGCATAGGATTCCCTGAATGATCTCCTCCTTGCTGACAATCAACATAGGCACACCTCAAGGGTGCGTGCTGAGCTCACTCTCTCTACATTCATGACTATGTGGCTAGGCACAGCTCAAATACCATCTATAAATTCGCCAATGACACCACTGTTGTTGGCAGAATCTCAGATGGCAATGTGGAGCCATACAGGAGTGTGATAGATCATCTGGTTGAGTGGTGTTGCAACAACAACCTCACACTCAAAGTCAGCAAGACCAAGGAACTGATTGTGGACTTCAGGAAGTGGAAGTCAGGAGAACACACACCAGTCCTCATTGAGAGGTCAGCGGTGGAAAGGGTGAGCAGCTTCAAGTTCTTGGGTGTCAACATCTCGGAGGATCTGTCCTGGGCCTTCATGAAGAAGACATGGCAGCGGCTCTACTTCATTAGGAGTTTGAGGAGATTTGGTACGTCACTAAAGACTTGCAAATTTCTATAGAACATAGAACATAGAACAGTACAGCACAATACAGGCCTTTCAGCCCACAATGTTGTGCCGACCTTTAAACCTCACCTAAGACTATCAAACTCCTTCCTCCCACATATCCCTCTATTTTAAATTCCTCCATATGCTTATCTAGTAATCTCTTGAATTTGACCAATGTACCTGCCTCCACCACCGTCCCAGGCAGTGCATTCCATGCCTCAATCACTCTCTGGATAAAAAACTTTCCTCTGATATCTCCTTTGAACATCCCACCCATTACTTTAAAGCCATGCCCTCTTGTATTAAAGCCATGCTCTCTTGTATTGAGCATTGGTGCCCTGGGAAAGAGGCGTTGGCTGTCTACTCTCTCCATCCCTCTTAATATCTTGAACACCTCTATCATGTTGTTATGAGAAAGGTTCTTCTGGATCTCAAAGATAGAGGTACCTGGACACACAGTCTTTGTACTTTAAAAAGGAGAATTTTATTTACAGACACAGGAACAGAATGGAAAGGAACAAATGCACACTTGCACTCGGGTGATCGCGAAACATGAGGGGAGTAGCAACAGGGGTGAAGTGCACACACGCACACACACACACACACACAGACACACACACACACACACACACACACACACACACACACACACACACACACACACACACACACACACACACAAAACGAAGACACACAATGAACTGGTACAAATGATCAGGGAATGAACAAATACATTGTCTGAACCCCCTGAATCTGGACAAACAATGGCTCTATGCTACTGGGAATCTACTTAGGACGCTCCTAGACCCCTGTGGAAGTGCACCCTCTCACCTGTGGTCTCGACCCCGGCAGCAATCAGCAAAGAGCAAGAGTTACACATGTGCAGCATCTTTTATAGGGCTGGAGAGCTGGGTGGACCTAACTCAGGTAGTTCAAACAGGCCAATGGTTTGGGGGTCAAAGACAAAGGCGTTTACCAAGGCCAATGGTCACAAGATCAGAAGATCACAAGACAAGGGAGCAGAAGCAGGCCATTCGGCCCATTGAGTCTGCTCCAAGGAAAAGGGAAAAAAATGAGAAATGGGGAATTGGGGGGGGGGGGAACCTATTCTAATCCCAATTTCCGGCCTTATCCCCATATCCCTTGATACCCTGACTATTTAGATATCTATCTATCTCCCCCTTGAACGCCCCCACTGATCTGGCCTCCACTGCTGTATGTGGCAAGGAGTTCCACAAATTCACCACCCTCTGGCTAAAGAAATTTCTCCTCATCTCTGTTTTGAAACTGTACCCTCTAATTCTAAGATTGTGCCCTCTGGTCCTGGACTCACCCACCAAGGGAAACAGCCTAGCCACATCTACTCTGTCCTTTCCTATCAACGTTTTAAATGTCGCTATGAGGTCCCCTCTCATTCTTCTGTACTCCAGTGAGTACAGTCCAAGAGCTGACAAACGCTCATCATACGTAAGCCCTGTCATTCCTGGAATCATCCTCGTAAATCTCCTCTGAACCCTCTCCAACGTCAGCACATCCTTCCTAAGATGTCAGGCAGACCCAGGAACAAAGGTGCTCTCCAAGGCCAATCCCTATGCTTGCACCTGATGGGTGGGGTGGAGCCAAACCTTTGATTGACAGTGGTGTCACTTCCGACCTGATGAGCAATGCTATCATCTGACCAGAGGGGTCAGTGTTGTCACTGTCACCTGACAGCCATGGCCTTTCATACCACACATGTCTCTTCTCATCCTCCTTCTCTTCAAAGAGTAAAGCCCTCGCTCCCTTTGTCTCCCTTAGTCTGGAAGGTATTCTGAGAGATAAGATATATTTGGAAAGGCAGGGGTTGATTAGGGGTAGCCAGCATGGATTTATGTGTGGGAGATTGATGAGGGGAAGACGGTAGACGTAGTACATATCGACTTCAGGATAGCTTTTGATAAGGTTCCACATGGTAGGCTGCTCTGGAAGGTTAGATCACATGGCATCCAAGGAGAGCTAGCAAACTGGATACAAAATTGGCTGGATGGTGGGAAGCAGAGGGTGATGGTGGAAGGATGTTTCTGAGACTGGAGGTCTGGGACTAGTGGTGTGTCCCAGGGGTCGGCGTTAGGCCCGTTGTTATTTGTCATCTACAGATGCATGGTGGAGAGCATTCTGACTGGTTGTATCACTGCCTGGTATGGAGGCTACAAAGCACAGGATTGTAAGAGGCTGCAGAGAGTTGTAGACTCAGCCAGCTGAGGACAGCTTTAGGAGGCAGTGCCCCAAGAAGGTGGCATCCATCAATAAGGACCCTCATCATCCAGGACGTGCCCTCTTCTCATTACTACCATCAGGGAGGAGGTACAGGAGCCTGAAGACCCACACTCAACATTTCATAAGTAGCTTCTTCTCCTCCATATTCATATTTCTGAATGGTCCATAAACCCATAAACACGACCTCATTATTCTTTCTTTTGCACTTTATTTATTTTGTAATTTGTAGTAATTTTATGTCTGCACTGTACTGCTGCCACAAAAGGATGAATTTCATGTAGACACAGGAGACTCTGCAGGTGCTGGGATCTGGAGAGCTCCAGATTCCAACAAATTTCATGTCATAAGACAGAGATAATATATCTGATTCTGAATCTGATTCTGAAGTTCTTCACCCTGTGCGATAGACAAGAAACACACCAATCCATTTCCAACATGAATGCCCATAAATTGCCCCTTGTTTGATTTCTGATGAAATGCCATTGATCAGAACCATTAACCCTGTTTCTCTCCATGCGAATTTTGCCTGACCTGCTCAGTGTTTCCACTGTTTTCTATTTCTATTTCTGAACTTAACAGATTCCCTTTGTGTGCTCAGCAATGGCGGATATGGACCTTTGAGAAAATGCTTTAAAATCACAGAATCAGGGAATCATTGCAGCATGGAATAAGGCCACATGGAGCTCAAACCGGTTCTGCAAGTCAGTCAGTCAGTCAGTCCCATTGCCACTTTAACCCATTGTTCCAGAAAAAGTATGAGGTTACTTCCATTACCATCTTCTTGGTCTATTACCCTGAAGGTTAGCTCTTCAGATGCTCCTCCAGGTTTTTTTTAATGTGCACCGATGGTTTCTGCATCTTTTACCCTTTCAAGCAGTGAGTTTCAGACCTCCTGTATTCCTTATTTGATTCTTGTTCTCTCGACACCTCTGTACATCTGTCTGGGAATTATTTAAAATCAATGTTCCCTGGTATTGACTTCCCTGCTGAGTGAAAAAGATTCTTCCTGTTTATTGTACCTCAATCATTCATAATTTTATACACCTCTATTAAATTTCCACTCAATTTTTTTTGTTCCAGAGGAAACACAGCCTCTCCAGTCTCTCCTTATAACTTATAACCGTGGGCAGGCACGGTAGTGTAGCGGTTAGCATAACGCTTTACAGCGCCAGCGACCCGGGTTCAATTCCGGCCACTGTCTGTAAGGAGTTTGTACATTCTCCCCGTGTCTGTGTGGGTTTCCTCTGGTGCTCCGGTTTCCTCCCACATTCCAGAGACGTACAGGTTAGGAAGTTGTGGGCATGCTATGTTGGCGCTGGAAACATGGCAACACTCGTGGGCTGCCCCCGAACACCCTACGCAAAAGGTGCATTTCACTTTGTTTTTCAATGTACATGTGACTAACAAAGATATCTTATCTTATTATTCTCCAGCTCTGGCATCATCTCAAATCTTCTCTCCACTCTGTCTGGCATTATCACATCTTTCCTACATTATGGTACCCCGGGTAATCTAGCTGTAGCCTAACTGGTGGTTTATATTTTCCTAACGTGACCTCCTTGCTCCTATATTCTGTGCCTCAACCATTAAAGGCAAACATAGGGCATGCCTTCTCAACTACCTTATCATCTTATCTTGCTGCCTTAAATGATCCGTGGATATATATTCCAAGATCCTTGTGTTGCTCTGTATTTCTCTGTACCCTCTCATTTATTGTGTATTCCCTCACCTCGTTTGCTCTCTGCAAATGCATTATTTCATATTCCTCGAGACTGAATTCTTTTTGCCACCTGACTGGCAAGTCTACTGATATTTTCTGCATTCTTTAACTCTCTTCCTCACTATCAACCTGACTGCCAATTCCAGTATTTAATGACAACTCATACATTTAAGAAGCTATTGATGTCTACCATAAGAAGAAGGACCTGAGGAACACCACCACAAATGGCTCTCCAGTCACGAAAACACTTTACTTCCCCTCACAGTTCTAATTTTGGATCCAATTTGACACTTTCCCCTCTTGAGCAGACTGCCTGTGGTTCTTTGCCACAGTTTCTACTTTAACAGGGGCTTAGATTCCTGTCTCGTAAGTCACAGTGAACGAGTCTGTGACTGGAGCTGTAAATTCAACAACGGGGGACATTTTACTCCCTTCTACTGCCACCAGAGGACACTGATGTCCTTCAGTGCGTGCTTTGCAATTCACTGTTTGATTTCTGAAGTTCTTAAGTAAAAAGATAGAAGAGAGTGTCAGAATATTTCCATTGCTGAGAATTCCCCTCCCCATTTTCTTCAACTGAATTCACTGAACCCTGACAATCTTGCACTCTGGCAGGTCTTTAAGAAAATATATTAGAAAACAAACAGAACCCCCCTTCCCCAGCATACTACTAGCTAATGTCCAGGCCATTGAGAACAAGGTTGGTGAACGAAGGGCAAGACTGACCTACCAAAGAGGGACTGCTGTGTGCTATGTCTCAGCGAAATGTGGCTTACACCTACTTCACCTGACTGTGCCATACAACCTGAGGGCTTCTCAATCTACCGAATGGACTGTACAGCATCCTCAGGCAAAGTTAGAGGCCGAGGGGTCTGCTTCTTAATCAACAACTTATGGTGCTTAGACATGACGGTCCTGGCGAGCTCCTGCTCACCCAGCCTGGAATATCTGACGGTGAAGTGTCGACCATTGTACCTGCCACGGGAGTTCACTTCAGCTGATGGCAGTCTACATCCCACCCCAGAAGGACATGAAGACTGCACTCAATGAACTATACTCTGTGGTCAACTACCATGAAACAGAATACCCTGAGGCCCTCTTCGTTATTGCATGTAACTTCAATCAGGCCAACCTCAAGAGTGTGTTACCAAAGTACTACCAGCATGCTTCCTGTCCCATCTGGGGCCATAACACCCTTGACCATTGCTGTACAACCATCAAAGGTGCCTTCCGAGCCACCCCTTGCCCTCACTTTGGTAAATCAGACCATCAGGCTGTGCCCCTCCTCCCTGCATACAAACAGAAACTAAACGGGAGGATCCAGTACAGAGAGTTGTGCAGTGCTGGTCTGAGGAAATAGATGAGCTTCTCTGCGACTGCTTTGAGTCAGTGGACTGGTCCATGTTCAAAGACTCAGCTGCCAGCCTTGATGAGTATGTCATCACCATCAAGGACTTTATCAACAAGTGTGTTGAGGACTGTGTACCAAAGAGGACAATATGGGTGTTCCCAAACCGGAAACCAGGGATGAACCGGGAGATCCACTACCTACTGAAGTAGAGGACTGCTGCATTCCAATCAGGTGACCCTGACCTTTACAAAAAAATCAAGATACGACCTCCATAAAGCTATCAGAGATACCAAGAGACAATAGCAGTTCAAAATAGAGTCCCAGACCAGCTGTCAGTTGTGGCAGGGCTTACATGCTATAACGGGCTACAAAATGAAGCTGGGCAGCATAGTCAATAACAGCACATCCCTTCCTGATGAGCTTAATACACTCAATGCACATTTTGAACAGAAGGGGATTGGTTTGTCACCACCCACCCTGACAGCCTCCAATGCACCTGAACCCGAAGTCACCATCGAGGATGTAAGATCAGTCTTCTGGAGAGCGAACCCAAGAAAGCATCTTGCTCTGATGGTGTCCCTGGTTGTGTCCTCAGATATTGCGCTGATCAGCTGGCGGGGGCATTTGCAGACATATTGAACCTCTCCCTGCTTCAATCTGAGGTTCTCACCTGTTTTAAGTAGACTACTATCATCCCGGTACCTAAGAAAAACAAGGTAACTTGCCTTAATATACTGACCGGTGGCTCTGACACCCACCATCATTAAGTGCTTTGAGAGGCTGGTCATGGCACGTATTAATTCCAGCCTCCTGGAAAACCTCGACCCACTGCAATTCGCCTACTGCTGAAACAGGTCTACAGTGGACGCCATCTCCCTGGCCCTACACTCATCTCTGGAGCATCTGGACAGTAAAGGCACCTACGTTAGACTATTGTTTATTGACTACAGCTCTGCCTTCAATGCTGTAATTCCAAGCAAACTCATCACCAAGCTCCAAGACCTGGGACTCAACACCTTCCTCTGCAACTGGGTCCTTGACTTTCTGACTAACAGACCGCAATCAGTGAGGATAGGCAGCAATACCTCCGGCACGATTATTCTCAACACTGATGCCCCACAAGGCTGCGTCGTCAACCCTCTGCTCTACTCCCTGTACATTCATGACTGTGTGGCCAGATTCTGCTCTAGCTCCATCTACAAATGCAGGAGGAAAGTATACAGTAAATGGCAGGAGCATTGATGCAAAAAGAGATCTGGGGTATAAGTCCATAGCTCTCTGAAAGTGGCAACATAAATGGATGGGGTGATATGGCATTCTTGCCTTCAGAGGTCGGGAGATTTAGAAAAGCTGACAAGTTATCTTACAGCTGTATAAAACTGGTTAGGCCACATTTGGAGTATTGTGTGCAGTTCTGGTTGCTGCATTATAGGAGGATGTTAATGCTTTGGAGAGGGGGCAGAAGATCTTCACCAGGATGTTGCTTGGATCGAAGTGTATTAGCTGTAAGGTGAAGTAAGACAAACTTGGATTATTTTCTCTGGAGCATTGGAGGCTGATGCGTGACCTGCTGGAAGTTTACAAAATTATGAGAGGCAATAGATAGGGTAGATAGTCAGAATCTCTTTCCCCAGGGGAGAAACGTGAAATACTAGAGGGAATAGGTTTAAGGTGAGAGGGGAAATGTGAAATATTAGAGGGCAGGGGTTTATGGTAAGAGGGGAAAAGTTTAAAGGAGATGTGCAAGGCAAGTTTTTCACACAGAGTGTTAGGTTCCTGTAGTGCACTGCCAGAGGATGTAGTAGAAGCAGATACAATAGCAAAGTTTAAGAGGCATTTAGACAGATACATGAACAGGTAGAGAATAGAGGGATATGAATCGTGTGTAGGCAGGTGGGATTAGTTAGATTGGCATCATTGTTAGCACGGACATGGTGGGCCGAAGGGCCTGTTCCTACATTGCACCGTTCTATGTTCTACATTGTACATTCTATTTCATGGCATCATTTTGAACAACTGGGCATTTCAAAACAACTATTTTGCCTGTGCCTTTTATTTTCACCTCCATTTTTCTATTCACCATCAGTGAACACAAAACACACACTGAAGAGCATCACTGTCCTCTGGTGGAAGTAAAAGGAAGTGAAATGACTCCTGGAGATAAATCTCAGAGAGCTCTGCAGAGAAACTCGCTCTCTGTGGCTTGAGGGTCAGAAACCTTTTCAACTTGGTCCAGTCCCTTCCCACTTATATCTGCAATACTTCAGATGCCCCCTTCCATTTTAACACTCCAATTCCCTGGTCGTAACTGGTTCACTGGTTCCCTTATATGATGAGATGGACTCTGACCTCACGATCTACCTTGTGACCTTGCACTTTATTGTCTACCTGCACTGCACTTTCTCTGTAGCTGTGACACTTTACTCTGTACTGTTATTGTTTTTACCTGTACTATCTCGATGCACTCTGTACTAATTCAATGGAACTGCACTGTGTAATGAATTGACCTGTATGATCGGTATGCAAGGAAAGTTTTTCACTGTACCTTGGTACAAGTGGCAATAATAAACTAATACCAATACCTTTGCCATAGATATATAAGTCCGCCACACCTCCAATCCACTTCAGGAGAGTCTGAGGGCCTTCTGCTTCTTTCTTGAACAGAGACCTAACCAGTTCCCCTCTATCAACATACTCATTCACCTGGATGAACATGACTTTACATTAAATAACTTCTTCTTCAATTCCAGTCACATTCTCCAGATCAAAGGTGTAGCTATGGCCACTCGCATGGGCCCCAGCTTGCCTGTCTTTTTGTTGGAAAGCTAGAACAGTGTTTGTTTCAGTCTTTCCCATGCTCACTTCCCCAATACACTTTCCAGGACAATGGTGACTGCATTGATGCTACTTCCTGCACTCAAATGAACTTGAAAATTTCATCATTTTTGTTGCTAATTTCCACCCTGCTCTCACCTGGACATGGTCCCTCTGACTTTTCCTTCTGGAACTCCTCATCTCCATCTCAGGCTAACCACCAGTAGTCACTACAAACCCACAGACTCCCACGGCTACCTGATGATACTTCCACCTGTAAGGATTCTCTTCCATTCTCTCATTTCCTACATCTCCATTGCTTTTGCTCTGATGATAAAAGATTAGGCATGGGTGCCTCTGATATGTTTTCCTTCTTCCTGAACTGTGGCTTCCCCTCCGTGGTAGTGGACAGAGCCCTTGACCACATCTCATCTGCTTCCCACACTTCTGCTTTCACCCCTTGTCCTCTTGGACAGGGCAAGAATAGAGTTCCCTAATCCTTACCTTCCATCCCACCAGCCTCCACATTCAATGGATTATCCTTCACAATTTTTGCTAGCTTCAACAAAATTCCATCATCAGACATATATTCCCCTCCCCACCCCTTCCAGCATTTTGAAGGAATTGCTGGTCCACTCTTCCATCTCTGCAGCTCCCCTTTCTTAATGAGGACACTATGTGCATCATTGTACAGAAAGTTGCTCTTATTTTTTGTGGGTTTCCTTCCCCTTATGTTAACGAACATCTTAAATTCCTTCTCTGTATCTCTATTTTCTCCCCTGCCATCCTCCTCACTTTACTCTTCCCTATGATCTCATTTCCTCTTTTGTTTTACTTATATTTAGACTCCTTGCATTTCTAGTAGATGGTGCCCTACTTCTTATTCATGTATATCACTGCTGTCCATCAAACCAGTACTTGGGATTTTTAATTTCACTTGAGAGAATAGATGGGCCTCAGTTAACAGCTCAGCCAAAACTTGACACTTTTGCTAGTGGAATAATCTCTCAGTGAGCCTGGAATTTTAGGCCACAATCTAATTGGGACACTAACACTGACAAACCTTGACAACACAAGTGAACTCTATAGACAATACCAGCTCTATAGAACTCTGGTCAGACCACACTTGGAGTATTATGTTCAGTTCTGGTTGCCTCATTATAGGAAGGATGTAGAAGCTTTAGAGAGGGTGCAGAGGAGATTTACCAGGATGCTGCCTGGAATGGAGAGCATGTCTGATGAGGGTAGGTTGAATGAACTTGGGCTTTTCTCTTTGGAGAGAAGGAGGATGAGAGGTGACTTGATAGAGGTTGTGGTGCAGATGCATTAGGGACATTTAAGAGACTCTTAGATAGACACATGAATGATAGAGAAATGGAGGGCTATGTGGGAGGGAAGGGTTAGATAGATCTTAGAGCAGGATAAAATGTCGGCACAACATTGTGGGCCGAAGTGCCTGTACCGTGCTGTAATATTCTATATTCCAACTGGCTATCACCTGACTTCAGACTCACAGGAATGTGGTTATCTTTAGATTTGTTCTCTGAGGTACCTCAGTGTGCTATTTAGTTCAGGGCCAGTTGGAAAGGGTAATAAACATTGGCCTTTCCTTAAGTGATTAAGTGGGAAGACAAAGAATAGGCAGAGAACTATGTGGACCCCAAGGCTAACCTCTTAACCAGCTGACCTCCCAATAAGGCATCAGGTTTCAGTATTGAAAGCTTGTAATATCTCAATATTGAAGCCCACACCAACACAATTAACTTGGATTTAGACCCCATGCACAACAGCCTGTGGTCTAGAATCTAATCCTTTAATCCTTTCACACCTGGTTGGCTAGAGCTGTAGACCTGCCACTTCTTTATCTGAATCACTCATGGTACATCCTCTTATCTTCTTTTGCTTTTTTCAAAAATTAAATTTTCAGTTCATTGTCAACACCGAGTGCCAGCACAACAACACGTCATCAGAACGGTGGAGGAGGATACACCAAGAATAAGAAAATGCTACTTTGATTAGAGTTGGCAACAACTTGCATTTCTATCTTAATCTGCATGGAGGAAAATTAGAACCATAGAACACCACAGCACAGAAAGCAGGGCATTTGGCCCTTCTAGTCTGTGCCGAAACTTTATTCCACTAGTCCCATTGACCTGCACCCAGTCCATAACCCTCCAGACCTCTCCCATCCATGTATCTATCCAATTTATTCTTAAAACTTAAGAGTGAGCCTGCATTTACCATGTCAGATGGCAGCTCATTCCACTCTCCCACCACTCTCTGAGTGAAAAAGTTCCCCCTTATGTTCCCCCTAAACCTTTCCCCTTTCACCTTAAAGCCATGTGCTCTCATACTTATCTCTCCTAACCTAGGTGGAAAGAGCCTACTTACACTTACTCTGTCTATACTCCTCATAAATTTGTAAACCCCTATCAAATCTCCCCTCATTCTTCTACACTCCAAGGAATAAAGTCCCAACCTGTTCAATCTTTCCCTGTAACTCAACTCCTGAAGACCTGGCAGCATTCTAGTAAATCTTCTCTGCTCTCTTTCAATCTTACTGATATCCTTCCTATAGTTAGGTGACCAGAACTGCACACAATACTCTAAATTTGGCCTCACCAATGTCTTATACAACCTCACCATAACATCCCAACTCCTATACTCAATACTTTGATTTATGAATGGCAGGATGCCAAAAGCTTTCTTTACAACCCTGTCTACCTGTGACGTCACTTGTAGGGAATTATGTATCTGAACTCCCAGATCCCTTTGTTCCCTTGCACTCCTCAGTGCCCTACCATTTACTGTGTATGTCCTACCTTGATTTGTCCTTCCAAAATGCAACACCTCACACTTGTCTGCATTAAATCCCATCTGCCATTTTCTGGACCATTTTTCCAGTTGGTCCAGATCCCTCTGCAAGCTTTGAAAGCCTTCCTCACTGTCCACAATGCCTCCAATCTTAGTGTCATCAGCAAACTTACTGATCCAATTTACCACATTATCATCTAGATCATTGATATAGACAACAAACAACAATGGACCCAGCACAGATCCCTGAGGTACACCACCAGTCACAGGCCTCCAGTCTGAGGAACAATCATCCACCACCACTCTCTGTCTTCTCCCACACAGCCAATTTCAAATCCAGTTTACAACCTCTCCGTGCGTACCTAGTGTCTGAACCTTCTGAACTAATCTCCCATGTGGGACCATGTCAAAGGCCTTACTAAAGTCCATGTAGGCAACATCCACAGCCTTTCCTTCATCTACTTTCTTGGAAACCTCCTCAAAAAACTCTACAAGATTCGTTAAACACGATCTACCACGCACAAAGCCATACTGACTATCCTTAATCAGCCCTTGGCTGTCCAAATACTTGTACATCCGATCTCTCAGAACACATTCCAATAAGTTACCTACTACTGATGTCAGGCTCACCACCATATAATTACCTGATTTACTTTTAGAGCCTTTTTTAAACAATGGAACAACATGTCCTCCGGCACCGCACCCATGGCTAAGGACTTTTTAAATACATCTGCCAGGGCCCCTGCAATTTCTACACTAGTCTCTCTCAAGGTCCGAGGAAATATCATGTCAGGCCCAGGGGATTTATTTACCTTTATTCACTGTAAGGCAGCAAGCACCTCCTCCTCCATTTAATCTCTATATGTTGCATGACGCTATTGCTTGTTTCCCTTCCTTCCATATCCCCTATGCCAGTTTCCTGAGTAAATACTGACGCAAAAAAACTGTTTAAGATCTCCCCCATCTCCTGAGGCTCCACACATAACTGACCACTCTGATCTCCTAGGGGACCGATTTTGTCCCTTACTGTCCTTTTACTCTTAATATACTTGTAGAAACCCTTTGGGTTTACCTTCACATTATCTGCCAGAGCAACCTCATATCTTCTTTTTGTTTTCCTGATTTCCTTATTTAGTATTTTCTTACTTTTTCTGTACTCTTCAAGTACCTCATTTGTGCCTAGTTGCCTATACCTGCTACACACCTCTCTCTTTTTCTTAACCAGATCGGCAATAGCCCTTGAAAACCAAGGTTCCCTGTGCCTGTTAACTTTGCCTTTAATCCTGGCAGGAACATGCAAACTCTGCACTCTCAGAATTTCACCTTTGAAGGCCTTCCACTTACTGAACACATCCTTGCCAGAAAACAACTTATCCCAATCCACTCTTCCTAGATCCTTTCTCATTTCCACAAAATTGGCCTTTCTCCAATTTAGAACCACTATTCGAGGACCAGACCTATCCTTATCCATAATTAACTTGAAACTAATGACATTATGGTCACTAGACCCAAAATGTTCACCTACACATACTTCTGTCACCTGACCTGTCTGGTTCCCTAATAGGAGATCAAGTATCGCATTCTCTGTCATTGGTACCTCTATATATTGATTTAGAAAACTTTCCTGAACACATTTGACAAACTCGAAGCCATCCAGCCTTTTCACAGTGTGGGAGTCCCAGTCAATATGTGGAAAGTTAAAATCCCCAACTATTACAACTTTCTCAAAGAGTCTCGCAGGAATATTTTAAAATAAAAATAGTTACCTAAACGTGTAAGGAGATGTTAGGATAGGTGATCAAAGATGTTTTAAGGAGGAAAGAAAGATGGAGAGGCAAATATATTGATGGATATAGAGTCATAGAGTTATACATCATGGCAACAGACTCTTCGGCCCAACTCATCCATGCCGACCAAGATGCCTACCTGAGCTAGTCCCACTTGCCTGTGTTTGGCCCACATCCCTCTAAACCTTTCCTGTCCATGAACCTGTCCAAATGCCTTTTTAATGTTGTAACTGTAACCACCTGTAGTGTAAAAAGTCATGGCTGTCATGTGACCGTGACAACACTGACCCCTCTGGCTGAGATGACACCATTGAGCACATGACCGAAAGCGACACCACTGTCAATCAAGGTTTGGTTGCACCCCACTAGGTAAACACCTTTGTCCTTGCTGGACACTCGGATTGGTCTGTGTTCCCATTCATTCTGTCCCCGCGTTTGTCTTTTTTAATAAACCATTTTTAAATTACAAAGACTGTGTGTCCAGACCTTTATCTTTAAGATAACAAAAGAACCTTTCTCACAACACCACGTCTACCACTTCTCCTGGCAGCTTGTTCCATACAACCACCACCCTCTGTGTGAAAAAGTTGGCCTTCAGGTCCTCTTTAAATTTATCCCCCCTCACCTTAAATCTAGTTTTAGAGTTACCTACACTGGGAAAAAGACTATGACCATCCACCTTATCTATGTCGCTCATGGTTTTATAAACCTCTATAAGGTCACCCTTCAGCCTCCTACACTCTAGGGTAAAAAAAAACCCAGTCTATCCAGTCTCTCCTAATGACTCAAGACCTCCAGTTTCAGTAACATCCATGTGAAACTTTTCTGCACCTTTTCCAGCTTAATGGCATCCTTCCTACAGCTTGGCGATCAGAACAGTGCACCCATCAGAACTCCAGATGTGATCTCACCAAAGTCCTGTACAATTATAACATGACGTTCCAACTCTTGTACACAATGACCTGACCGATGAAGTCAAGTGTGCCAAACACCTTCTTTACCACCCTGTCTACCTGTATTGCCACTTTCAGGGAACCATGTACTTGTATCCGTAGGTCTATCTGGTCTACAACACTCTACAGAGCCCTGCCATTTACTGTGTAAGTCCTTCCTTGGTGTAACTTACCAAAATGCAACACTTTGCACTTATTTGAGTTAAATTCCATCTGCTGTTCCTTGGCCCACTTTCCCAGTTGTTCTAGATCCTTCTGTAATTTTAAATATCTTTCTTCACTGACAACTTTATCAACAATCTTGGTGTAATCCTCAAACTTACTAATCATGCCAACTGCATTCTCATCCGAATTGTTAATGTAGATGATAAACAACAGTGGACCCAACGTCCCTGCAGCACACCACTGGTCACAGTCCCTAATCTGATAAACAACGCTCCACCACCACCCTCTGACTCCTGCATCCGATGCGATCTAACCTTCTGGACCAACCTACCATGTGGGACCTGGTCAAAAGCCTTGCTAAAGTCCATGTAGAGAATGTCTACTCCTCTGCACTTGTTAATCCTCTTGGTCACCTCTTCAAAATGCTCAATCAAAT
The DNA here is from genome assembly GCF_009764475.1 of Pristis pectinata. Classification (NCBI taxonomy): domain Eukaryota; kingdom Metazoa; phylum Chordata; class Chondrichthyes; order Rhinopristiformes; family Pristidae; genus Pristis; species Pristis pectinata. The sequence goes on from NC_067433.1 coordinate 484,748, forward strand.
TCATTTGACACGATTTCCCATGCACAAAGCCATGTTCACTATGCCTAGTCAGTCCTTGCCTTTCCAAATATAGAGGGATTCTGCCTCTCAGAATCCCCTCCAGTAACTTTCCTACCACTGATGTTAGGCTGACTGGCCTGTAGTTCCCTGACTTGTCCTTGCAGCCCTTCATAAATAAAGGCACAACATTAGCCATCCTCCAGTTTTCTGGTACCTCACGCGTGGTTTAGGAGCAAGTAGATATCTGCCAGCGCTCAGCAATCTCTTATCTATCTTCCCATAATATTCGAGAATACACTTGGTCAGACCCTGGGACATCCACCTTTATGTGCTTTAAGATCGACAGCACCTCTTCTTTTGTAATGTGGATACGTTTCAAGACATTACTATTCTCTTCCCTAAATTCCCCAGCTTCCACGACCTTGTCCATGAGAAATATTCATTCAAGACCCCAATCCACCTCCTGTGCCTCCACACATAGATGACCACATTAATCCTTAAGGGTCTCCATTCTGTCCCTGGTTACCCTTTTGCTCTTAATATATTTATAGAATCTCTTAAGAATCTTCTTTACCTTATCTGCCAAAGCTATTGTAGGTTTTTTTGACTTCCTGATTTCCCTCTTCAGCATAATCCTACATCCCATATACTCAGGTGATTTACTTGATCCCAGCTACCTGTACCTTACGTATGCCTCCTTCTTTTTCCTGATGAGAGCATCAATATCCCTTGTGAACCGGGTTTTCCTAATCCTGCCATCCTTGTTCTTCACTCCGACAGGAATAAGCTGGCCCTGAACTCTCCCTGTCTCACTTTTAAATGTATGCTACTTGTCAGGTGTCCTTTTATCTGCAAGTAGTCTCTCAAAATCAACCTTTGCAAGTTCCTGTCCAATGCCATCAAAATTTGCCTTGCTCTAATTTAGAATTTTAACTTGTGGACCAGTCCTATCTTCTTCTATAACTATTTTAAAACTAATAGAATTATGGTCACTGGTCCCAAAGTGCTCCCCCACTGATACTTCAATCACTTGCCCTGCCTCATTTCCAATAGGAGGTTATGTGTTGTCCCCTCTCTTGTAGGGCCATCTACATTTCAGATGTTATAGGGCTGGTGGATGTTACAGTGTAAGGAACATAAAGAAGTATTAGTACAGATACCCAAAGCTTAGCCAAAGACTCTTTTAGGTGTATTTTATAGGATGTAGGGTAAGGAGGAGAGGTTCATTGAAAGAATTCTAGAGCCTGGGGCAAGCAGCAAAAGGTACTTCTGCCAATGGAAAATTGATTAACATTGTGGATGTGGAAGAGGCCAGAAATGGAGGAGCGCTGAGATGTGACAGGGTGGTAGGGCTGGAGAAGGTTACAGAGGTAGGGAGGGATAAGACCTTGGACAGATTTGGAAATAAGAATTTGAAGGCAGTGTTGGATACTGTTAGGGGGATGGCCTCCCAGCAGAGAATAGTAGCAACAGTCTGTGGCACCACAATGGGGGGAGCAGGACTGACAGCAGCGTAATGCTATTACAGCGCCAGTGACCCGGGTTCAATTCTGGCCACTGTCTGTGGCTGAGATGATTGACTTCCAACCGCTACAACTATCTTCCTTTTTGCTGGGTATGATTCCAACTAGTGGAAGATTTTCCCCTGATTCCCATTGACTCCAATTTAACCAGGGCTCCTTGGTGTTATACTTGATCAAATGCTGTCTTGATGTCAAGTGCAGTTACTCTCACTTCACCTCTGGAGTTCAGCTCCTTTGTCCACATTTAAAAGAGATGTTCCTGAAACACAGGAACTTGCCTTTGTGGCATCCCAGCTTGGAATAGCATTAATAAAACATAGATGTCTCAGGAGTGCTCAGTGACAAGGCTCCCAGGATAATAATTTCCTGGATAAAAGTCCAAAAGAACTTCATTTGATTTGTGACAGATGTGGACGTTGCAAGCAAGGTTTACACCAGGAAGTGCCAGTTTGAATTTCCAGATTGATGCAAAACAACTGTGGTCACTATCATATTTCACTATGGAAAATGTTTATTTTCAGTAACATAGCTCTGGAGTAAATAGTCTTACAGGATCTAACTTCTAGGCCATAGAAATGGGAATGGAATGGCAGAGACTAAATCAACATCGAGGCAAAAGCAAGGATGGAAATTGCAGAGAAGGTTTCCAGACCGAGGGTAATTGATTAACTGTTTCCAACATCAAACAATTCCTTGACAATAAACTTGAACTTGATTTTATTTATCTATGTTGCACCCTTGGTCCTGATCTTTGGCAGCTACTTGCTGACCAGATTAGCATTCACCAACCTCATGACCATAAAGTCAACTCCCACTGCAAGACTTGAGTTCATAATTGAAGGTGGTTGCTCAGTGCATCACTGAGACATCGCTGCATTGTGATCAGTGCTTTTTTTCGGATAAGGTGTTAAACAGCAGGCTAATTAAGTGGGCATAAGAGTTACCAGAAAAGATTCTAAGGAGACCTAGAGACCTAGAAATTGGTTTACTTGGTGTGCAGTTTCAATGAATGACAAAATGTTATCAAAAATTGAGAACTCTCCAGGAGTTGCATAAAGTCCTTGATCTTTGTTCTCAGTGCTCTGTTTACTTGATGCACAAAGATGTGCCTAAGTGTGTCCAACAATGTGCAATACACATTCAGGCTGCATTTCCTTAATTTCCTGTTGAGCAGTCTATAAACCATTACATGGAAGCAGTGTTATAAAGCCTTCTTCTGTGTCACCTAAAATTGGGAACCAGGTTAGGTTTCCTTAAAGGTGGTTCTCCCTCAGACCCATATTCTACCAGTCCCAGACTGACTGCCACCCCACACCATCGCGTCTATGACTTCCATCTGACCCACCACCCTCACCCACTGATATGACGACCTTAGATAAGCCCTTGAAAGTTACGGCCCTATTGAATTATTGATCCCCCCTCACTAACTCCATACGTCTTGTCCAAGGAAACATCCCCCTTTCTTCCCCTGCCCTCGATTAATAACCATTCCCACCACCCTGGTACCAGTCCTACTCCTCCTTGATCCTTTGCAGCTGACCTTTGCCCCGACTCCTCTATCCTACAATCAGTCCTGGTCCCTTACTCTTCCCTCTCACGTCTTTGCCACAAACACCTGGGCCTGGGCTTATTTGGCTATCTATGTGTGCTGTGCAGTGGTGGACTATGTGAAGGAAAGACCTTACGTTTGGTATCACACACCTCAGGCCAGGAGTGCTTTTGAATTTTACAGTAGCATCTGAATGGAACATTCATTTCTGCACAGTAAAGAACTGACTTTTTTTTAATAATAAATGTTTATTCACTAAAAGCACTACAAAAGACAACCAGTGTCAATACACTACATCTAATACAGAAAAGAAGAAACTACGCAACGACGTACTACGGTAGAGAATGCAAACTAATACTAATGAAACACACACGCGACGCTACACCCGTCAACGCGACACGCGACACTTCAAATAAGAATCGCGTTCATACCGTCCACGACACACGTGATCCCCTGAGGGGCCCACCGAGCGCAGAGCTCGGCTAGGGTGCCCGCGGAAACCGCGTGCTCCCTCTCTAAACGCACCCGCGCGCGCACGTAAGCGCTGAAGACGGGCAGGCAGGCTGACCTGCCGGTACCCTTGGCCGCCCGCTGCCACGTCCCGTGGATGGCCAGCTTGGCCAGGCCTAGCAGGAGACCCACGAGGAGATCCGTCGCGCGCCCCTCCCCGTGCCGCACCGGGTGCCCATAGACGAAAAGCGCCGGGCTGAAGTGCAACCAGAACTTCAGCAGCAGCCCCCGCAGATACTCGAAGAGGGGCTGCAACCTCTCGCACTCCGTGTACGCGTGGTACACCGTCTCCTCCTGGCCGCAGAAGTGACAGGCGGCTGGGGTGTCGGTGAACCGGCTCAAGAATCGGTTGCACGGCAAGGCCTGGTGCAACACCCTCCACCCCAGGTCCCCGATGTACAGTGGGAGGACTCCCGCGTAGAGTAAAGAACTGACTAATGCACCTTGGCAGACACTGACCAATTTCTAGGCAAGGAGTTCTCCTCCTGTCCTGAAATCCTGAGCTAAGTTACATTTTTTTATTTGTTAATTTAGCGATGGGAAATAAATGCTGGCCTAGCCACCAACTGCTGTGGCTATTAAAAGCAAGGCTGGTATTTATTATGCCTAAATGATATAATAATTATACCTGAAAAGGCAGTACAGTGATGTCACTGGTAGATCTGCTGCCTCATAGCTCTAGTGGCCTGGGTTGAAGCTTGACCACTGGTGTTGTTTGCATCAAGTTTGCAGGTTCTCCCTGTCACTGCATGATTTCTCCAGGTGCTTCAGTTTTCTCCTACATCGCAAAGGTATGCAGGTCATTGGATTAATTGGCCCCTGTAGTATGTGGAGACACAAAAGACACTGCAGATGCTGGAAATGTGGAGCAAATCACAAAATGCTGGAGGAACTCAGCAGGTCAGGCAGCAGCTGTGGAAGGAAATGAAGAGTCGACATTTCGGGCCGAGACCCTTCATCAGGACTGGAAAGATAGAGGGCAGAAGCCAGAATAAAAGGGTGGGGGGGGGGGAGGGAGAAGAGCACAAAGCTGGCAGGTGATAGGTAGATCCAGGTGAGAGGGGAAGGCAGGTAGGTGGGGGAGGGAGCAGGAGTGGGAATGATGTGAGAAGCTGAGAGAAGATGGGTGGAAGTGGCAAAGAGCTGAACAAGATGGAATCTGATAGGAGAGGACAGTGGACCATGGAACAAAGGGAAGGAGGTGGGGAACCAGAGGGAGGAAGGTGTGCGTGAGGGGCAGGTCATGAGGGTGGGGGAAAGGAAGGAGAAGGGGTGAAGGGGCCAGAAGGATAAGGGAAAACCAAAGGTGGGAAGAAAAAACAGGGGGCATGGTTACCAGAAGTTGGAGAAATCGATGTTGATGTCTTCTGGTTGAAGACTGCCAAGATGGAATACGAGGTGTTGTTCCTCTAATCTGCATTTAGCCTTAACTTGGCTATAGAGGAGGCTGTGGACAGACTTGTAAGTGTGGGAATGGGAAGTGGAATTAAAATGGCTGGCCACTGGGAGATCCTGGCTGTCCCAGCAGACAGACAAATGTATTCGATGAAGTGATCCCCCAATCTGCGTTGGGTCCCTCCCCTCCCCCTCTGTTTTCTGCAGGGATTACTCTCTCTGTGACTCCCTTGTCTGTTCGTCCCTCCCCACTGATCCCCTGACACTTACCCCTGCAACCATGCAAAGTGCTACATCTGCCCCTACATCTCCTCTCTCACCATCATTCAAGGCTCTAAACAGTCCTTCCAGGTGGGGCCGTGCTTCATATGTGAATCCATCGGTATTGTCTATTGAATCCACTGCACTTCGTTGAGCACCTTCGTTTCTTCTGCCAGAATAGCCAGGACCTCCCGATGGCCAGCCATTTTAATGCCACTTCCCATTCCCACACTGACATGTCTATCCACTGCCAAGTTGAGGTTAAATGCAGATTAGAGGAACAACACCCCATATTCTGTCTCGGTAGTCACCAACCTGTCGGCATCAAATCGATTTCTCCAAGTTCTGGTAACCATGCCTCCTGTCTTTTCTACCTCCCCCCCCCCTCCATTTGGTTTTCCCTTAACCCTCTGGCCTCTTCACTCCTCCTCTTTCCCCTGCCTGGCCCTCATGACCTGCCCCTCACCCACACCTTCCTCCCTCTGGTTCCTCACCTCCTTCCCTTTATTCCATGGTTCACTGTCCTCTCCTATCAGATTCCATCTTCTTCAGCCCTTTGCCTCTTCTACTTATCACTTTCCAGCTTCTCACATCATTCCCACTCCCCCCTCACCTGGATTCACTTATCACCCACCAGTTCCTGCTCCTCCCCCTCCTGCTTCCCTTTTATTCTGGCTTCTGCCCTCTTCCTTACCAGTCCTCATGAAGGACCTCGGCCTGAAACATTGACTGTTCCTTTCCCTCCGTAGATGCTGCCTGACCTGCTGAGTTCCTCCAGCATTTTGTGTGTGTTGCTGCTGTAGTGTGTGATAGAATTTGAGGTGTTGATGGGAAAGTGGGGAGGATAAAATGGGATTAGTGTAAATTGGTGCTTGATGGAGTGAACTCGGTAGATCAAAGGGCCTGTTTCTTTGCTGAATGATCCTATGACTCTGCACATTGATGATTTACTGGGCAATCTCAATTAAGGGTTAACTGCACTGCATAGATCTGTAGTCAGTTATTGGCCAGCCTAGGTAAGGACAGCAGATTTCTTTCCCTAAAGAAAATTAGTGTAACAGATGGGTTGAAAAGAAAATAATTAACTGAATTTAAATTTCCTGTCCTGTCTTCTCTGGTGGAATTTGAATTCATTCCAGATCCTTAACCCAGGCCTCTAAATTACTAGAGGATTAACATGACCTCTGTGATGCTGTCTCCTTGCTCACATATGTCCTCTGTCACTCCAGCCTGGGAATCTTTTCTACTCCACTTTACCCACTTATACCCCACCTTCTTATCTCCATCATTGTATTCTGCTGCATTACAAAACAAGATTAGCTCCCTGTTCAGCAGTGCACTGGCACAATCTGTTCCTCAGTTCTCCTCATGTAAATCTTTGCCTTTCCAATAGGACAGTGCCCACTCAATTGGACATAAAAGATGCCAGTGCCATTTTTTTAAAGGAGATCAGAGGACTTCTTCCCAGAGTTCTGGCACCAAACTTTATCCTTCAACCAACATTTCAGAACAGATCTGGTCATTATCTCATTGCTAGTTATGGAAGCGTGCTGTTTATGATCTGGCTGCTGCATTTCCTGGATTGTAACAACGACTACACTTGTACTTCATCGCCTGTGAGTACTTTGGGACATCCTAAATTCATGAGAGATGTTGTATAAACATACATGCCTTCAGCTTAAGGTCAGGTGTAAACTGCTCTGCCTCTCAATCCTGCGTTGCCATTTAATAAAACAATAGCTGTTACGATTATGACCTCAACTCTGCAGTTCTTTCTATCCACAGCCACCTTTCATCTCCTTGCTTATCAAAGACTCCACTTCTACTGCTTTTTGAGTAAGGGACTTCCAAAGAGTCATGATCCCCTGAGAGAAAACCTTGCCTCATATCTATCTTAAAACTGCAATGAGTGGTGTGTTGTGGTGATCACTGCTGGGGCCTCAGCGTTTTACACAGTTTGTGTAAATGATTTGTTAACTTCTCATTTTATAATAAGGGCCCCTGGTTCTAAATTTTCCGAGAAGAGGAAACATCTTCTCCAAGACCCCTCAGGATTCCACATGTTTCAATAGTCTCCTTGCTCTTCTAATTTCCAGTGGATACAAGCCTAACCTTCAATCCAACCATTCAAGGGGTTATTCTCGTAAACCTTCTCTAAACTGTTTCTGATGCAATATCATACTTCCTCACATAATAAGGCTAATGATGTATTGTGCACACTACTCCATACGTGGACTCACCAAAGCTCCAAATAATAGAAGCATAACCTCCCCTCCTAGATGCAGCATTGATTTTACCCTTGTTTGGAGTGTCCAGGACTCAAAGTCTTAAAGTAAAGGATTGGTCATTCAAAGAGATAAAAAGAAATGTCTTCACCCAAAGGATAGTGAGTCATTGGAATTCTCTACCCATCAAGGCTGTGGAGGTTCAGTCACTGAGTATAATCAAGGGATTTTTAGATATCAAAGGAATCAAGGAATATGGGTGCTGAGGTAAAATATCTTATTGAATGTTAGAACAGGGATGAGCTGCTGAATACCCTACTCCTGCTTTCCTTTTTTCTTTTTTCATGAAGTAACAGAGGCAACTGAACAGATGGTCTCATCAGAATTACAAAGGAGACCATATCGGTTTGACTGAGGCAGATTGAAACCTAATGGAAGGAAAGTAGAAAGGCAAGGTTGGAATTTGGTGTATCATAGCAGTCAAGTGGGGTGGTGGGAATTCAGACATGATTGGTTGGCAGGAAACAGAAAGGGGACAGGAAGGAAGTGTTCAACAGAAGCAGATGAAAATAAGCAGGAGATGGAAGGAACTATCTCACGTTCCTGGCGGCGAAAACAAATCACGGTCGTGGATATTTGTTATTTATACATTCGGGGATGTGTAAATAAATGTCACTGCCCCTTGAACTGATTGTGGCTGAGTAAGGATAGAACATTTCCTTCACTGAGGGATATTATTCCGTAGGTAAGTTCCACAAGGCTGGCACACCCGTGCAGCGGGTAGTGTTGCTGCCTCATAGCCCAGAGACCTGGATTATATCCTATTCTTGGGTGACATCTGTGCAGAGTTTGCAAGTTCTCCCTGTGATTCCCTGTGTTTCCAGTTGTTTCACTTAATTTCGTGAATTTTAATTCTTCAGCTGCTGTGGTGGAATTTGATTTTATATCTCCAGATCAATAATCCAGGCATCTAGCTACTAATCCTGTACCTTAACAACTTTGTACAATACCTTCCTGTACATCACGAACCAGTACCTCAGAAAGGTAACATGGATAGATGTACAGTCTTATTGAGTGCAGGCTGAAAGGGAGTCTTTGACAGAGAAGCCCTTCACTTCCCTAAGCATCACTTGGGAACTTCTGTCTGTGTCAGAGTTCTTAGTTGGTTCTGCATTAATTAGCCTGTTGTTGTACATTCATTATTAATGACACCAGTGGACCTGGGAGCTGTTTACCCAGATACCTCCATCACTATCTCTTTCTCTGCTTCTGTATCAATGTAGATGGATATTTCAGCAGATATTTCACCCAAAGACCACTTGTCCCTGAGCATAAAAAAATCCAAGACTTTGATCTATCTTTTTAAAAAAAGCAGTCTTTAAGCTGAGAGTTTGTGTGCACAGAGTCAATGGAAAAAGGAGACACAAGAGGCTGCGGATATTGGAATCTGGAGCAACACACAAAACACTGGAGGGATCCAACAGGTCAGCATCTATGGAGAGAAATGGACTGTTGAGCTTTGGGTCGAGACCCTTCATCTGGATGCAGTCTGCCTGACCCGCTGATCCTCCAGCGCTTTGTGTGTTGCTGACAATAGAGAATATATTTTTCATCAAAGTCCCTATCTTGTACACCAACCCAACTCAATGCAATTATGAATACATCAGTGCAGAGGCAGAAGGTTATGGGTTCAAGGTCCCACTTGAATTAAAAAATCTAGGTGGAGACTCCAGTACTGAGCAAGCAGCAGATGGAGAATCTTTCAGATGTGATAATATCCAGGGTCCAATTTACTCTCACTTTAAGATCTGTGACATTATATCAAGAAAGGGCAAGGGAGAGGGGAGTTATCAGGTTTCTGGCTCATTTATTCCTCAGTTGACAGATGTTCAGGGCATTATTTGTTTGTGGGAGCTTGCTGTGCACAGACTGGTTGCTGCCTTTTCTACATACAAATGATTGTGCCTTTGTGCATGTTCAGTTGCACCAAGGTTATTCAATCACCCAAGAAGTCTCGAGCCTTGTGTAAGTTTGAATATGGGGGCCAAAATCCTCACACAAAATGCACAGATCTCCCAAGCAGCATCACTTTGATGCTCATATCGTTGGCAAATTGCAATTTTGAATGAAAATGAACATTTTATTTGGCTTTATTTTTAAAAATTAACTCTGTATGGGAGATTAAAATTCAGTAAAGTGGGAACTGAAATGTCCTGGTGAAACATTTACCCGGACTATAAAATATTACGGCAATTCATTTCATTGCTTCATTTCCCAGTGTCTTCAAATATTATTGCACTGAGAGATTGAAATAAAATCCACAAGAAGATGCTGACTCTGTTAAAAAAAAGACATTAAGGGCTTTGAGGGATACAGCGATGGTGAAGGGAAGTGGTGCTGAGGTAAATGATCAGCACCAGGGACTGAATAGCCCACTATTGATTCTGTCTTCTGATGTTATGTTCTTATTACATTTTTCTCCAGTTTACGTTCCCATTCCCACTTGTGAGTCAGCAGCAATGGTTCCCTTCAGCACCAACAGCAATGGTTCCCCTCAGCACCAGCAGCAATGGTTCCCCTCAGCACCAGCAGCAATGGTTCCCCTCAGCACCAGCAGCAATGGTTCCCTTCAGCACCAGCAGCAATGGTTCCCTTCAGCACCAGCAGCAATGGTTCCCCTCAGCACCAGCAGCCATGGTTCCCCTGAGTAAGCACATACAACTGCTGTGAGTTGTCTTTAGTTTTCAACTGCCTATTTCTGTAACATCACCCACCTCTCCCCGGCTCACCTCCTCTTGCTAATACCCTCCCCCAATATCTTTGTTTTCTCTGGACTTGATTATTCCAATCCACACCTGTCTTGCCTCCCTTGTTCTGCTCTCTGTAAACCTGAAGACCCAATACTTTGCTATCTATGCCTTAATTTTCTCTGACTACCCACTCCTTACTCCCCATGCTCTCTGACCTGCAATGGCTCCTGGTTAAGCAATGCTTCAATTTTCAAATTCATATCCTTGCTTTAAGATCCATCCGTGGTCTGACCCCTCCATATTCCCTGTAACACTTTCTGGCAAAATTCATCAAATTCAAAGTCGAGTTTATTGTCCTCTGCACAAGTACGTGTGTGCACAGGTGCAATGAAAAACTTACCTGCAGCAGCATCACAGACACATGGCATCATACAAGCAGCAGTCACAAGTAAACATAAATTGAAAATAAATAAAACAGAATTTTTACAAGAAAACTTAATTCATTTAAATGGCTTCAAAGCACGTTGTTTACTGCAGTAGTTTCCACTGCATTTTTCAAGTTTAAAAAGTCAGATCTCGAGGATGAAACTCCATTGCTGCTAGCTGCCTGCAAACTGTCACCTCTCTCCAGCACCATCTCGTCAACTGATCAATCAGTGCTGACGTTTTCGATTACACCCCGCCCCACTGCCAACAGCAGTTCTTGTGGCGGTGGTGGGTGTGTTATTATGTAGTTATAATAAAGAACTACAGTTCCCAGTAGGCAATGCAAGGGGGTCACATGGAGGGGAACAGGAAGTGGCGGTAAAAGAGCGGGAAAGCAAGCCTGGCTGTCTGTTGCAGTCTGTTGTTGTTGTTTTAATAAATGTTCAGATGTTAAACCCACGCCAAGTTTGTCTCTTGATGAAGAACAAACATAACAGTGGGAGGAATGGGGGGGATGGTGGAGAAGTTCAACTGCTCTCTTCCTGACTTACCTTTGAATGGCCTGGCTCTAATGAGGGACCTAGGCAGGGAATGGAGGGATATGGGTCATGTGCAGGCAGATGGGATTAGTTTAAATTGGCATCATGGTCGGCACAACATTGTGGACTGAAGGGCCTTTTCCTGTGCTGTACTGTTCTATGTTCAACGTTCTGATTTTAAGGTTCTGTCTCCTTGTTCTGAAGGAAGTAATTTCATTCCATCTAATCTCTCAATTCATTTTAAGATTGATTAAATTCCCCCATAATCTTGGATATCCAGAGGGTTTTAAACCATGTATGTGTAAACAGTACTATTAATGTACAACACTAACCTGGTAAAGTCTGTATTGTCACTCTGGGACAGAAACCAGAGAATCCATCATGTTTCTTCAGGGAAGAAGTTAACAGAACAATTGCAGTGTTTTCTTCTTCCTTAAAGACAGCTAAAGCAACTTACTGAATGGCTGATTAAACCTTTAATCAGGGTCCTTGACATAAAGAGAACCCCAACTACTAATTTTGATCAGAATAGGTCCCGTGTTGTGCTCTGTGGTTCCCTGGGTGACCAAAGGGATCAATATAACCAAAGCTAAGTCCCCATTAATTCTGTGGGCTTTATCGAAGCAAGAGCAGGCACAAGACTAATCTGAAGCCCACACTCAGTGATTGTGAGTTCCCCTCTCCCACTCTATTTATCAACATAGCTGTTCATTGTCTTATTTCTTTTTATGTGGGCTCAAAAGCAAAATATTTCAGATGCTAAAAATCTGAAATGAAGACAGAAAATGCTGGAAACACTGAATCACTCCATCTACTCTCTCAATGCAGGGAAAGGAGAGAGGAGGAGAGAGAACCAAAGGGAAGCTGTGTGATTAGATGTAAAATACAGGAGAGACTGAATGGCAAGAGTCAGTGCCTCAAGGAGGAAACGGGTGCTGAAGGGACTTAGAGGAACTAAATGTTGGCTGTTTTCTTGTCCCCTTCCCTCTCTCTGCATCTTCAGACTTTGTTGAATCTCAAACTGTTTCCAGTTGTGAGGAGACGTCACCGACCTGAAGCATTAACTGCTTCCCTCACCACAGATGCTGCCTGACCCACTCAGTCCAATATCCTATGATTTTTTGACAGTCACACTTCCTTCCATTACTGCAGTGATTACCCTTCTGAAAGTGTGATAGGGAACATCCTGAGACAATGGGAAGCATGAAAGGAATGAAAGCCCTCCATTCTACGGCTGATGATAATTGTGTCCTGGTTTTCAGAGGAGAAATAAGAGACTGCTGATGCTGGAATCTGAAGCAAAAAAACAAACTGCAGGAGGAACACAAGAGATTCTGCAGATGCTGGAATCCTCCTGCACCTCCTCCCCCTGCCTGATATTCTGGCCTCTTCCTCCTCCCCCGACCTTCCTATTCTGGCTTCTGTCCTCTTCCTTTCCAGTCCTGATGAAGGGTTTCGACCCGAAACATTGACTGTTTATTTCTCTCCATAGATGCTGCCTGACCTGCTCAGTTCCTCCAGCATTTTGTGTGTGTTGCAGGAGAAACTCAGTGGATCGAGCAGCATCTGTGGAGGCAAAGGGATGGTTGACGTTTCAGATCATGACCCTGCATCAGAGGACCTACCTGCTTCCTGCAATGAACTTTGGCCACTGGGGAGGGTGCTGTAGGAGCTGGAGGTTGTGTGGTAGGGTCTATGTCCTGTTAGAGGGCTGGCCTTTTATGCACCGCCCCCTAGATTCCATCTTCTACCCCACATTTAATGCAAATACACAGGAACTGCTCAGCTGGTTTATTTCATACATCTTTCAGCCACACAGAAACAAACTGAAAACTCTCCTGTCTCTCAGCAATGCAACGCTGAGCTTGCTGGCTAACAACAATGGCTAATTGACTGAAGACTGGCTGCCTAAACTCTTCATAATTATAGAATCAAGTGCTGTTTTCTAGTAATGATCTCAGAGGTGTTCTCTGCAGAAAGGTCAAACATGGCTTGTTTGTGTAGGTTCAGGAATGATATGTTAATCAGAATTGACTGAATAGAAATGTTAATCTTGAACTAAATTTTCCAAATCCAATTTCATACCAAGCCTGGGCCATTATTTCCTGACTTGTTCAGTCCAGCATCTCATTCCATGTTGTCAGTAGTGCCTTTGTTGATGAGAGATCAAGAGATTAACAGTTCACCTCAAATCAGAACAAAATCAAAAAGAGAATTAATTTTTCAAATCATCCAGTGATCATAAAGTAGATTATGCCAATTGAATTGTTGGAAGAGAAGGATGACTGAAATGTATTCAGTGCTTTGTGTCAGCTTTCAACAATGGCTCTGAGGACTTAAGAAACAATGCACTGACTGATGTTAATAGGGTCAACAGAGTCAGTCATTTCACACTCACTGGAGATTGGTCAAAATTTGTATTTGGGACAGTGAACATGGAACACAGAACGTAGAATAGTACAACACAGTATTGGTCCTTTGGCCCACAATGTTGTGCCAACCTATATAAACACCTACTTCATGATCAATCAAACCCTTCCCTCCTACACAGCCCATAATCCCTCATTTTTCTTACATCCATGTGCCTATCTAAGAGTCTTTTAAATGTTCCTGTTGTGTCAGCCTCTACCACCACCCCCAGCAGTGCGTTTCAGGCACCCACCACTCTCTGTGTGAAAAACCTACCTCTGACATCTCCCCTAAACTTTCCTCCACTCACCTTAAATGGATGCCCTCTGGTGTTGGCCATCGCCACCCTGGGGAAAATGTGCTGGCTGTCGACTCTGTCTATGCCTCTTAATCTTATACACCCCTATCAAGTCACCTCTCATCCTGCGTCGCCCCAGAGGAAAATGCCCTAGCTCACTCAACCTTTCCTCATAAGACATGTTCTCTAATCCAGGCAGCATCCTAGTAAATCTCCTCTGCACCCTCTCTAAAGATTCCGCATCCTTCCTATAATGAGGCAACCAGGACTGAACACAATATTCTCAGCGTGGTATAACCAGGGTTTTATTACCTTGCAGCTTTTGAACTCAGTCCCCTGACTGATGAAGGCCAGCACACCATATGCCTTCTTAACCACCCTATCAACTTGATATTCCAATATTCCACCTTCAAGTTTGATCTTCCAAAGTGTATCACTTCACACTTTTCTGGATTGAACTCCATCTGCCACTTCTCCACCCAACTCTGCATCCTGTCCATCTCCTGTTGTAACCTACAACAACCCTCTACACTATCCACAACACCTCCAACCTTCATGTCATCTGCAAACTTACTAACCCACTCCTCCACTTTTAGTAAGTCATTTATAAAAAATCAAAAAGAGCAGAGATCCCAGAACAAATCCTGATGGGACACCACTAGTAACTGAATTCCACGCAGAATACTCTCCACCTACTACCACCCTCTCTGCCTTCTGTGGGCAAGCCAATTCTGAATCCATGTGGCCAAATTTCCATGGATCCCATGCCTCATGACTTTCTGGATGAGCCTACCATGGGGAACCTTGTCAAATGCCTTACTAAAGTCCATATACACCACATCCACCACTCTACCTTCATCAATTTGTTTTGTCACCTCCTCAAAAAACTCATTTAGGCTTGTGAGGCATAACCTGTCCCTCACAAAGCCACGTTGACAATCCCTACTAAGACTACGTTTCTCCAAATGCTTTTAAATCCTGTCCCTAAGAATCCCCTCCATTAGTTTGTCCACCACTGACATAAAACTAATTGGTCTATAATTCCCAGGATTATCCCTATCACATTTCTAGAACAACAGAGCAACATTTGCCATCCTCCAATCCTCTGGTACTACTCTTGTGGCCAGGGGGGATGCAAAGAGAACGCCCCAGCAATCTCTTCCCTTGCTTCCCGTAGTGACCTGGGGTATATCCCTTCTGGCCCAGAGGACTTATCTATCCTAATATCTTTTAGAAGCTCCAACACTACCTCTTTTTTAACCTCAACATGTTCTAGCTCATTAGTCTGTTTTACACTGACCTCATAATCGTCAAAGTCCCTCTCCCTGGTGAACACTGAAGTAAAGTATTCATTAAGGACCTCCCCTACCTCCTCTGCCTCCAGGTACATGTTTCCCACTTTATCCCTGAGCGGTCCTACCCTCACCCTCGTCATCCTCCTGTTCTTCACGTTCGTGTAGAATGCCTTGGGTTTTTCCTTAATCCTACTCACCAAGGCCTTCTCTTGTCCCCTTCTAGCTCTCCTAAGTCCCTTCTTAAACTCCTTCCTGGCTACCTAATAACTCTCAAGAGCCCTGTCTGATCTTTGCTTCCCAGACCTTAATTATGCTTTCTTTTTCTTCTTGACTAAATGTTCTCTTGCCAACCATGGTTCCTTAACCCTACCATCCTTTCCCTATCTCTGTGGAACAAACCTATCAGAAACCCCATGCAACTGTTCCCTAAACAGCCTCCATATTTCTGCTGTGCATTTCCCTGAAAGAAACTGTTCCCAATTAACGGTCTCAAGTTCCTGCCTAATATTGTTGTAATTAGCCCTCCCACAATTAAAAACTTTCCCATATGGTCTGCTTCTATCCCTGTCCATGGCTATACTAAAGGTCAGGGAGTTGTGGTCACTGTCTTTGAAATGCTCACCCACCGAGAGATCTCTCACCTGACCAAGTTTCATTGCCTAGAATGGCCTCTCCTCTAGTCGGCATGTCCACATACTGTGTCAGGAATCCTTCCTGGACACACCTAATAAATTCTGTCCCATCTAAATCTTTTGCATTAAGGAAGCACCAATCAATATTTGGGAAGTTGAAGTCACCCATGACACCAACCCTGTTATATTTGCACCTTTCCAAAACCTGCCTACTTATCTGCTCCTCAGTGGTCACTGGGGGCCTATAGAATACTTCCAATAGAGTGATTGCTCCCTTCCTGTTTCTGACTTCCAGTAGACGATCCTTCCTCAACGTCCTCCCTTTCTGCAGCTGTGACACTGTCTCTGATTAGCAATGCCATTCCCCCCCACCGCCTTTACCTCCCTCCCTATCCCTTTTAAATCATCTAAACCCCGGAATATCAAACAGCCAATCCTGCCCTTGCGACAGCCAAGTCACTGTAATGGCCACAACATCGTAATTCCATGTACTGACCCATGCTCTAGGTCCATCACCCTATTCTTAATACCTCTCGCATTAAAGTAAACACATTTCAAACCATCCAACTGACTGCATTTATGCCCAATCCACTGCCTGAACATCCTCACAGTCTATCTGCATCTTGCATCTACCTTTGCACTAACTGCTCCATCATCTGACCTAACACGCTGGTTCCCACTCCCCTGCCAACTTAGTTTAAACCCTCCCCAAGTAGTTTCTACATGGGAAAATTTCTCCAGGAAATTAAAGGCTGAAGACTGATCTGATGGGGGACTTTGTGGTTATAGAAGGATTTGATTGGGGAGCAAAATTGTTTTCTCATTTGTGGAAGCTCAAAACTGGGGACAATCAATGTAAGACAACCTCTAATAAATGCAGTAATGAATTCGGGAGAATTCGGGTAGACTGTTCAACCTCACTTCAGATGAAAGGACTGAGGTAAGTAGCAGAGACACATTTCAGGGGAAGCTGGATAAATATGAGGGAGAGGAAGTTAGGGATGTGGTGATTTGAGATGAAGAGTGGTGGGTGGAGGCTTCAGTGGAGCAGAAACACCTTCATTGACCAGTTGACTTGAATTTGAGGATTTTGTGCTGTGTAATCTGTGTAATCTGTGTAATCTTCCTAAACTGCCTTTTAATTGTATCTATTGATTTCAGAGGCTGTACATTCTGTCCTCACATTCAATTGGATTCACTTTTAAATGGCTTAGTTCTAATTTTAAATTTGTGGAGCCTAGTTCAAGAATCTCTCCTGCTGATATTTGATGGGAACATCTTAAATTTGACAATGAATCCATTTGATTTTTGGCACTTCTGATCCCAGATGTATAAAAACAAAGGACTAAAAGACCAGAGTTCTCTATGCAGGCGTGAATGTATATAATTGGAACTTTATTGTGACTGAGGATTGCATCACTGACAGTACGTTTCAGCCAATTGTGCAGGTCTGACCTGTCTACGATGTGACAGTGGTCTAAAAATTAGTCTGCATAACATCCAAAACTGGAATTGCACAGATAAAAGTCATGTTAACATGGCATAAATTAATCTTTTGTATGCTTCTATGTAAGTTAGGGTTAACTTGCCAATTATGAATAAGGATGGACTTTTGATTTGAGGAATGTATGTGCCTTGACTCTGTTTCACTGTGGCTCAGGTTGCCCAAATGACGTCAATAGCAATGCAATGTCCTCATATCCCCCTGGTGAGATTTTCAACCACATTGTTCTAAATCATGACTGGCGCTGTTCACTCACAAAAGATTAGTTTTTAATGAAGTTAAACATTACCTAAAGACCAGGCATATCTCTCCTATAGTGATGGAAAGAAAGTTGTACAACTCTCAGACAAATAAACTCAAGTAAACCGACCTGAAATGGAATCCAGTCACCACACCACCATGCCAATATTCACTGGCCAGAAAAGCGAGAAGAAATCCTGCAAAAGGAGAAGTGGTTCTGTGCTTCTTGAGATGAATAAAAAAAATTGGAAAAAGCAGAGGCTGTATGTGAGCAGCTGTGAAAGCCACTGTACCTCTGTGAATACCTGCATGTCTGGGAGCTCTCTTCCAGGTGTGAATGCAAATGTTGAATGAAAAGTGAAGGATCCCTACTTTGCTATTGGAGGCATTCTTGACTTCTGCAATACAGCAGTGAACAGTAACACATCACAACTGGTATTCACCAGCAGGACAGCCCAACAAATAAACACAAGTGACTTTCAAAGTCAAAATCAGGGTACCTCACTCTCAGAAACCTTGCATGCCGTCCGTGTTGAGATATGCCACATCTGACATTTGTCTGTTCATTGCTGCATTGCAGGCCAAGAGTAGATCTACCAGCAAAGTACAGAAACTTTTATAAATATGAAGCAAAAAACAAACTGCTGGAGGAACTCAGCAGGTCAGGCAGCATCTGTGGAGGCAGAGGGATGGTCGACGTTTCAGGTTGAGACCCTGCATCAGGACTCATATTTTATAAATGTGAGTTTTCCACCCAGACCTCGAAAGAGCATTTGGCTGTAGTGCTAGCATTCATGGAGTGGGGGGGAGGGGGGCACATGTCATTGCCGATTCCTCCCTGACACATTCCTGCCATGAGTGGCTTTTGCACAAGGAAGGTGCCTCCTGCACAGGTTCCACCACCCCCAGGAGGATTCTGCCAGCCCCTCTCCCAGCGTTGCAGCATGCACTCATTTCTGACCAGCTCTGTCCAGAAAGAGTGCTGGTTGTGCTCTGGTGTGATCTTTCAGGGCTGCTTCCTGATGTCAGAGCCACAAGGAAAGATGCTGTAAATGCTGCAGGAAATTTGCCCACCTGAAGTTTTACACAATTGCTGATTTTGAACTGTTATTAATGAATGTTGTGATTTTCATGGAGTCATAAGGCTATACATATTTTATATAGACATAGGAGCAGAATTAGGCCATTCTTCCCATAACCTTTGTTCCCCCTACTAATCAAGAGCCTATCAACCTCCAGTTTTTTGAAGCTGCATTAGGGAGATTTCTAATGCCATTTTAAAGCTCAGAAAAATGGCATTGATGATTCTCTAGGCAAGTGTACCTTCTGTTAGACTTTATCTTATAACTCATCTTGAGCTCATAACTGGGAAGAGTATGTGTGTATAATCGGAGGTTGGCTGGAGAAATGAAAGGGCAGCAAACTGATGTTGGGATGGGCCTGTGATCATCAGGGACAGTCCAGAGTATCCCCTATGCCTTTGTAATGTTGGGTTGGAAATATCAGATTAATCTGATGCAAGGTGGCCACTACATTAGAGTTCTCCGAGAAGGAGCCTCGCTTCATTTTATGTGATAAGAATGAGATAATTATAACTCTAACTCTTTATGGATACAAAGGTTAGGTTGCGAGGAGTCCTGTATGGAATGAAACAAAAGATATCTGAAATTTAAAACAGAAAATGGTGGAACCACTCAGCAGGTCAGGCTGTATCTGTGGAATGGAAACAGAGTTAACGTTTCAGATCAAAGACTTTTTTAGAACTGGGAAAGAGAGAAAGCAAGTCTGCAAAGAAGGACAGGTGGATGGGACAAAGGGAATATCTCTGATAGGGTGAGGCCAGGGTTGCCATGGTGATGAATCCATTTGGTTGATAGGTTTATGGGGCAAGTTAGAGAGAGAAAAACGCACAGGGACATGTAAAGGCTATGAAATGCAGTTGGATAGCCACAGCCAAACTGGCCAATTCTGATTCAAACAGAGGAAGCAGGTTACCTGAAGGAGTTGAATTTGACATTGAATCCTGAGGCTGCAACATGCCCAGACACAAGATGCCCAGACCTTTAATTTATATTAGGCTGCATTAGGACAGTGCAGGAGGCAACAGACAGATAGGTCAGAGTTGGAGTGAGATGGAGAATTGAGACAATTAACCAGAAGCTCAGGGTTACCCCTGTACCCCTGTGGCCTAAACACAGACGTCCCAAAAAATGGTCACCAATCTGCATTTGGAAATGATCTTCCCCTTGGGATATTGGTGTAAGAACCCTCTCTCCTGCATCATTAATGGGTATGTGTCCCAACAGCACCCTGCAGAAACATTCACCAGTATTGGATGGTCAATACTGAGCGTTATTTGCTCAACACTGATCTCAGACTTTAAGTGAAACTGATCTCAGAGTGATCCCCCCAGTGGGAAAGGTGAGGGGCAGGGGAGCACTGCAGCCACACCCACAACATATCCTGCACCAGCCTGCCTTTTATTATGGGAAGGGAGAGGTGTGTGGACAGGGCAGTCCATTGTCTGAGGAGTCGACTGCATGAAGTATTAGATAGACCAACATTTACAGAAATCCTGCTTGACCATCTTGGCTCTGCAGCAAACCATTTTAAAACATAGAACACGGAACAGCACAGCACAGTACAGACCCTTTGGCCTATGGTGTTGTGTCAACCTATATAAACATCTACTCCATGATCAATCTAACCCTTCCCTCTTACACAGCCAAAACCCTTATGCCCATTATCGTATGAGTTTACTGAAAAACTGAGATAGTTATAGTACTAAAACAGAAAACACTGGAAACATTCAGCAGGTAAGCCGGTATCCGTGGAGAGAGAAATGGAATGAACGTTTTAGGTTGATGACCTTTCTGTTTTATTTCAGACCTCCGCCGTCTGTTCATGCCTGAGTAATAAACTTGTACTTGGATCAGATACTCAGCTCTGACCAATGAGGAGCCAATTACTTGAGTTTAAAGGGAGTTCTACAACTTGACATGACTGAGTGGAAAATTTTAACTCTGTCATTTACAATAGCAAACACAAACAGGCAATAAAACTGACTCGTCGAGGGGAGGTTAGGTTTGTGTTTGGAAATTAAATGGCCTAACAAGGCGTGTCTTTTAATAACTTAGATATCTTGCTGGAATCTTTCCACCACTGAAAGTAACCTTTCTTTTGATTTGTAACAGCAGGGGATGGATCTTCAGTCAACATTACAGGCAATTCAGAAAACAATTTGCTGGAAATTAAATATAAAAAAATGAAGCAAATCCTGCCAGTGTCAGAAATATGAAATGAAACTGGAAAAAGCTGGAAACCTTCCGCAAATAAGTAATGATTCTGCAGAGAGATAAAAACAATTGCAAATTCTGATGGAATGTCATCACCTGAAAAGTGAACTCTGTTACCATCTCACCAGACACAGTCTGTCCTTTGCTTTTCCAATAATGTTGGGCATACCAAAATGGCGAGCATACTTGCTTTGGAGTTTGAAAGTTTTGGGCTATTATCCAGAGAAGGGAGCGCAGAAATGCAGGCAGACTCCATTGTAGTACTGAGAGAATGCTGCACTCCCGACAATGCTGCCTTATGGACATTAAACTGAAGGGCCAACTGCAGTCTTAAGGAGACATCAGAGATTCCATGTCATTATTTTGAAGAGTAGCAGAGTAATGCTCCACTGTATCCTGGCAAAGGTTTATTCCCTCAACCCACATCACTAAAACAGATGATCTTGTTGCTATCACATAGCAAATTGTGCTTTGCACATTGATTACCATTTCAGAATTTAACATCATAGAAATAAGAGCAGGAGTAGGCCAGACAGCCTCTCAAGCCTGTTCACACCATTCATTAAAAACATGGATGATCTAATCTTTGGCCTGCCCAGTCACCATCCATCTTGATTCCTCTGTAGTCCAAAAATCTATTGCTCTCAGTCTGGATTAATAACTCAGGATCCAAAGCCTTCTTCAACAGAGAATTCCAAAGATTCACAGCCACCTGTAGGAAGAACTTCCTCCTCATCTCAGACTTGATTGTTGAACCTTATCCTGAGACAATATCCCCTGGTTCTAAACTCCCCCACTAGGGGGAAGTATCCTCACAGCTTCCACCCTGTAGTGACCTCGGAATTTTATATGCTTCAGTGTGGTCATTTCTCGAAAGAGACAGAGGCTCACACAATTTTCCCCATAAAACAACCCACTGTCTCAAAAATCAATCCCGTGAGTTTTCACTGCATTGCCTGGAGGAAAGTATATCCTTCTTCAAATAAGGAGACCAAAGTTGTATGTAGTACTGCTCAGCAGCAGTGAGTACACTTCAAAAGTACTTAATTGACAACAAGGTGCTTTTAAACATCTTGTAAGGGATACTAAAGCTGCCATAGAAATGTTCACCTTTCTTTCTTTAACACAACTTCCACTCTCCATGGCTGCTGCCTGGTTTGCTTTACATTAGCACACAAGAATGTGCAAGATTCACATCTTTCTCCAATGCTGACTCAAAGTTTTGAAGTAGGACTTATTGGACATTAATCCTTGTTTGAGGGCTAATTCACTGCCTGAAGTGCACTGAACAATCATCACAAGTTGGCATTCTGTTCTCCCTTTTCCAGATTTAATTCATGGCTCTTTTACCCAAACACAAAATAGCCCTTTTATCTCTTTTCCTATGAACCTTTCACCTTTTTATGATGCTGATCCTAGAAACACATCATTTGCCCCCTTGTCATTCAGTGGCATTAACATCACTAATCATTACCCAGCACCCTTACTAACACATTCCTGCCAACTGCAGTGCGTAGGTAATGAAGAAGAGACCCCAGAGGAAGCTGTACCACCAATATCAACAGGATTCGAGAACATTGAGAAACAGGAATAAAAGGAGAAAAGTGTTACACCAAAGATGTCCCAGTAGACAGTGGCCTCAAAACTGACCTCACTTTTCTTAATCATTGCTAAGTTCCCTCACCATCCACATCCTGAGTGTCACTAATGACCAGAGAACTAACTGGAATAGTCACATGAATAATGTACCTAAACAAGCAGATTCAATGCTGGACTTCTTGCAGATTTTCACCTCCTGACTTCCCTACGTTTTTCAAACATTGCCAGTCAGAATTGAATAGTACGTCAGAATACTCATCACTTGTCTGCATCGACATCCAGTCTGAATATTTATTTCCTGCAGCACCGACACATCATGATTGCACTGCATACCACCTCCAAATTGCACTGCAGTTATTTGCCCAGACTGCTCCCATCAGCACCACCCAAATCTAAAGGACAACATAGAACACAGAACACAGAACAAGTACGGCAAAGGAACGGGCCTTTCAGCACACAATGTTGTGCTGAACTAATTAAACTGGTAATTAAATTTCTAACTGAACTAATCCCTTCTGCCTTAACAATGTCCATACCCCTCCATTCTCTGGGCCTTCATGTGCCTACCTTAGAGCTTCTTGAACACCTCCATTGCATTTGCCTCCACTAACACCACTGGCAGTGCATTCCAGGCACCCACCACTCTCTGTGTAAGAAACTTGTCCTGCACATCTCCTTTGAACTTACCCCTCTCGCCTTAAATGCATGCCCTCTGGTATTAGATATTTCAACCCTGGAAAAAAGATACTGGCTGTCTATCTATGCCTCCCATAATCCTATCAACTTCTATCAGATCTCCCCTGAGCCTCCACTGCTTCAGAGAAAACAATCCAAATTTGTCCAACCTCTTGTTATAACACGTCTTCCTAATCCAGGCAGCATCCTGGTAAACCTCTTCTGCACCCCTCCAAAGCCTCCACATCCTTCCTATAATGGGGTGACCAGAATTGAATGCAATACTCCAGATGTGGCCTAACTGCAACATAACCTCCTGACTCTTGAACTCATTGCCTCAACTAATAAAGTCAAGCATGCCCTATGCCTTCTTTACCACCCTATCAACTTGTTCAGCCACTCTCAGTGAGCTATGGGCTTGGATCTCAAGATCCCTCTGTACACCAACACCGTTAAGGGTCTTGTCATTAACTGTGTATTGACCCTTTACATTTGGTCTCCCAAAGCGCAACACCTCGCACTTGGCCAGGTTAAGCTCCACCCGCAATTTCTCCGCCCATATCTGCAACTGATCTATATCCTGCTGTCTCTTCTAGTAATCTTCTACGCTATCCATTGCACCACCAATCTTTGTATCATCTGCAAACTTACTAACCCACCCATCCACATTTTCAACCAGGTCATTTCTATATATCACAAACAGTACAGATCCCTGCGGAACACCACTGGGCACAGACCCACAATCTGAAAAACAACCCTCCACTACCACCTTCTGTTCCCTTCCACCAAGCCAAATTTGTATCCAATTGGCTGTTCACTCTGGATCTCATGTGATCTAACCTTCCCGACCAGCCTACCATGTGGGACTTTGTCAAAGGCCTTACTAATGTCCATGTAGACAATGTCTACCACCCTGCTCTTGTCAGTCCTCTTTGTTGTGAGGCACAATTTCCCATGCACATAGCCATGCTACTGTGCTGCTGTGCTGCTCAGAGTTATTTGGCTTTATTTTAGTCAGCATATATAAAAAAATAAACATAGCATATTCAAAGCCTTTAACTGTTGGTGTTTGATACCAACTTTTGCTGACTCAGGGATATCTGCTGGACAATAATACAGGTCCAAGGCATTTTGCAGAAAATGTCAACCAGATTTAGTTGACATCATCACAACAAAATTGAGATTTAAACTCTGAGCCTCAAATTAAACTCTATCTGCCCTCTCAGGTGAATATTAAGGACCCAATGGCACTGTTTGAAGAATGAGGATCCTTCACTTTTTCTAATCTAATATTTATCCCTTGACCATCAATGCTGAAAAATTATTTGTTCATTGCTATTTGTGGCCGCTCTCCATCTGCAACAGGGTATTACATTTTCTACACCACAATACCATGTACATTTCAAATATAGCAACTCTACTGGCTGTGTAGTACTCTGGGATTTCCTGAGGTTACAAAAGGTGTTCCAGAAACGTGTGATTCTCTCTTTCATAAAACACTTTGAGATGCAGAATGAGACATTTCCTTCTGCAATTCAGGGCACTCAGTGCACACTGCAGCTCCACAACATTGGTAATATTGTATTAATCTGTCTGAAGAAACATGAGAGTCAAAGCTTCTTTGAAAAAGGTTCACTTGGGGCGTTGATCTACATGACAATAGATAGCCAAAGGCAGAAAATATCTTAAAGAAAGAGACATTAATACCACAGGAAGGCTACTGGGAGCAAGTCACAAAAAGTAAAAGCAGATAAAGGCTAGTGACCTGATTTTCTTTAATCAAGTAGCAAATACTGTTTGGGTGCAAGGAGAAAAGATATAGAATCAACAAAAATGAGTGGATAGACTGTGTTTCAATGGCACTTTGCTACCCATATGGATCCAAGTTATGGCTGTCTCTTTATGGGATATGTGGAAAACTCTTTGATTCAGACCCACTCAGGTTTTTTTCTTCACCTTTTTTCTCCTAGCACATCAGTCATCGTATCTTCTGATCTTATGCTGAATTAGAATGTTTGTTACCTTTGCTGTCAATTTCCACCTTGCTGTCATCTTCACACAATTCAGGTCTGACTCTATCTTCATTTCAGGAGGCAGGGTGTTGGCCAATATCCACACTTAGCCCCAACCTGCAGGAACTCTGTTCTCCCAGATTCTCCATCACTGTTGCATTCTGAAAATGTCACCTTCCACATCAGTGTTTCAGGCATCTTCCCTTCTTTTCTACCAAGAATCTCTACCATAGTTAAAAAGGGCCATCAACCAATTCCCACAGCTCTTCTCCAGCCTCAAACTAGGGTAGGGTTTCTTGTACGTACTTTCCATTCCACAACACACTACACTGAATGAATCATGGTCCACAATTTCCAACACTTGAAACGTGATGGCACCTCTAAGTATATCTTCCCCTCTCCTGCTTTGCAGCACTCAAAGGTACCGCACCCTGCAGGGTGCTCTTGCACACAGCCATCTCCATCAAAATTCACTAACCTTCCCATGGCACCTTATCGTGTGACAAGTCCATTCATCTCCTCTTCTTCGACTGTCCAAGGCACCAACTTTCACATGAAGGAGTGACTTACTTCCAATTTAGTACACTATGTTCACTGCTTAAAAGGTGATCTCCACCACACTGGGAGATAAAATATGCATTAGAAGACTGCTTTGCAAAACACCTATTCAATGTATATGTATGACCCCAATCTCGCAGACTCTATCCACTTCCAGTTTAACCAATCTGCCCTAGGCCTCCAACACTATTCCAACAAAGCTAAGCAAATCCTTGAAAGAGAACACTTCAACTCTTACTTGTCATATTACAAGCTTCCATACATATTATTTAGACTGCACCAGGAAGTGAGCCCAGAATTCTGTGCTGTGGTTGACCAGAGAAATGAAACATTTAGTCAAGATGAAGAAGGAAGCATACTTAAGGTTTTGTAAGCAACAATCAGTCAGGGCTCTTGAGAATTATAAGGTGGCCAAGAAGGAGCTTAAGAGGACTTAGAAGTGCTAGAAGGGGACATGAGATGGCTTTGGCAAGTAGGATTAAGGAAAACCCCAAGGTTTTCTCACGTACCTACATGTACGTGAGAAACATGAGGATGACTAGAGTGACGGTAGGACCACTCAGGGATAAAGAGGGAAACATGTGCCTGGAGGCGGAGGAGATGGGGGAGGTCCTTAATGAATACTTTGCTTCAGTGTTTACCAGGGAGAGGGGCTTAGACAAATGTGAGGTCAGTGTAGAACAGGTTAATGTGCTGGAGCATGTTGAGTTTAAGAAAGAGTCAGTGTTGGAGCTTCTGGAAAACATTAGGATAGATAAGAGCCCAGGGCCAGACGGGATATACCCCAGGTTACTGGGGGAAATGAGGGAAGAGATTACTGGGCTGTTTGCATCCTCCCTGGCCACAGGAGTGGTACCAGAGGACTGGAGGATGACAAATGTTGTTCCATAGTTCAAGAAAGGTAATAGGGATAATCCTTGGAATTATAGAGCAATGAGTCTTATGTCAGTGGTGGGCAAACCATTGACGATTCTTAGGGACATGAATTACAAACATTTGGAGAAGGATAGTCTGATTAGGGATAGTCAGTGGCTTTGTGGGGGTCAGGTCATGCCTCACGAGCCTAATTGAGTTTTTTGAGGAGGAGGCGAAACAAATTGGTGAAGGTAGAGTGTTGGATGTGGTGTATATAGACTTTAGTAAGGCATTTGATAAGGTTCCCCATAAATCCCCAGGGCCTGACAAGTGTCCCCTCAAAGCTTGTGGGAGGCTAGTGCAGAAATTGCAGGTTCATACAGAAAGTCATGAGGCATGGGATTCATGGAGATATGGCTGCATAGATTCAGAATCAGCTTGCCCACAGAACGCAGAAGGTGGTATTAGATGGAGAGTATTCTGCCTAGAGGTCGGTTACTACTGGTGTTCCGCAGGGATCTGTTCTGGGACGCCTGCTCTTTGTGATTTTTATAAATGACTTGGATGAGGAAGTGGAAGAGTGGGTTAGTAAGTTTGCTTATGATTCAAAGGTTGGTGGTGTTGTGGATAGTGTAGAAGGTTGTCATAGGTTACAACAGGATATAGACATGATGCAGAGTTGGGCAGAGAAGTGGAAGATGGAGTCCGAAGTGTGAAGTGATATACTTTGGAAGATTGAACTTGAAGGCGGTGTAGGGGAACACTTTGGATCTAGTGATCATAATTCCAGAATAGGACTTGTCCTCGGGTTGAGATTCTAAATTGGAGTAAGGCCAATTTTGATGGCATCAGAAAGGATCTGGAAGGCGTGGATTGGGATAGGCAAAGAGATGGTTGGTAAGTGGGAGGCTTTCAAAAGTGACATGATGAGAGTACAGAATCTGTATGTTCCTGTTAGAATTAAAGATAAGGCTAACAGGTTTAGGGAACCTTGGTTATCGAGGGATATTGAGGTCCTGGTAAAGAAAAAGAAGGAGGTGATATCAGGTACAGGCAGTTAGGATCAAATGAGGTGCTTAAGGAGTGTAAGAAATGCAAGAGAATACTTAAAAGAGAAAACAGGAGGGCAAAAAGAGGACATGCGGTTGCTCTGGCAGACAGGGTGAAAGAGAATCCCAAGGGTTTCTATAGCTACATTAAGAGCAAAAGCGTAACAAGGGACAAAATTGGTTCTCTTGAAGATCAGCGTGGTCATCTATGCATGGATCTGAAAGAGATGGGGGAGATCTTACCATGAATTATTTGTACCTGTATTTACTCTGGAGACAGACACAGAGTCCATAGAACTGAGGCAAAAGAGCAGTGAGGTCATGGACTGTATCCGGATTATGGAAGAGGCGGTGCTGGCTGTCTTGAGGCAAATTAGGGTGGATAAATCCCCAGGGCCTGACAAGGTGTCCCCTCAAAGCTTGTGGGAGGCTAGTGCAGAAATTGCAGGAGCCCTGGCAGAGATATTTAAAATGTCCTTAGCCACGGGTGAGGTGCCAGAGGACTGGACGACAGCTAATGTTGTTCTGTTGTTTAAGAAAGGCTCTAAGAATAAGTCAGGAAATTATAGGCCAGTGAGTCTGACATCAGTCGTGGGTAAATCATTGGAAGGTATTCTGAGGGATAAGATATACAAGTATTTGGATGAACAAGGCCTGATTAGGGATAGTCAACATGGCTTTGTGCGTGGCAGGTCATGTCTAACCAATCTAATAGATTTTTTGAGGAAGTTACCAAGAAGGTTGATGAAGGAAAGGTGGTGGACGTTGTCTACATGGGCCTTTGACAAAGTCTCGCATGGGAGGCTGGTCCAGAAGGTTAAGTCGCTTGGCATTCAGGATGAAGTAGCCAATTGGATTCAATGTTGGCTTAGTGGGAGAAGCCAGAGAGTAGTAGTAGATGGTTGTCTCTCTGACTGGAGGCCTGTGACTAATGGTGTGCTGCAGGGATCGGTGCTGGGTCTGTTGTTGTTTATCATCTATATTAATGATTTAGATGATAATTTGCAGATGACACCAAGATTGGGGGCATAGTGGACAGCGAGGAAGGCTATCAAAACTTGCAGCATGACCTTGACCAACTAGGAAAATGGGCTGAAAGATGGCAGATGGAATTTAATGCAGACAAGTGTGAGGTGTTGCACTTTGGGAGGACAAACCAGAGTAAGACTTACACAGTGAATGGTAGGGCTCTGAGGTGTGTGGTAGAACAAAGGGACCTGGGAATACAGATCCATAATTCCTTGAAAGTGGCATCACAAGTAGCTAGGGTCATAAAGAGAACTTTTGGCACTTTGGCCTTCATAAATCAGGGCACTGAGTTTAGGAGTTGGGATATTATGTTGAAGTTCTGCAAGACATTGGTGAGGCTGAATTTGGAGTACTGTGTGCAGTTCTGGTCACCCACCTGCAGAAAAGATATCAATAAGCTTGAAAGAGTACAGAGAAAATTTACAAGGGTGTTGCCGGGACTCGAGGACCTGAGTTACAGGGAGAGGTTGAATAGGTTAGGACTTTATTCCCTGTGGTGCAGGAGAATGAGGGGAGATCTTGTAGAGTTATACAAAATTATGACAAGCTAAGATATAGATAGGGTGAATGCATGTAAGCTTTTTCCCCTGAGGTTGGGTGAGATGAGATCTTTATCCCTGGTTGTCTGGACAATACTTATTGCTCAACCAACAACTAGTTTGACCAAAGTAAATGATTTAGTCATTATGACCTTGTGATTTTTTTTGTTGGATCTTTCTGATTGATTGTTGTGCCTCCTGCATTATAATAGTGACTACAACTTTAAGAAGTACTTCATTGGGCATAAAGTGCTTGGGGGTGGTATGTAAATGCAAGTGTTCTTTACTCCAGCATAATCCACACTGACTCTTAATACTCTTTGTAATGTCCCAGCAAGTGATCCCTGGAAGGGTCTTTCTGGTTAAAAAAATATTTAAAGATAAACATTGATGGAATCTATTCCAGGTTATTGAGGGAGGTAAGAGAGAACATTGCTGGGGCTTTGTATCCTCCTCAGCCACAGGTAAGGTCCCAGAGGAATGGAGATTTTGTTCCTTTGTTTAAGAAGGGCAACAGGGATAATCCAGGAAAATATTGGCCGGTGAGTCTTATATCAGTGGTAGGGAAGCTGTTGGAGAGGATTCTTTGGGATTGGATTTACTCACATTTGGAAAAGCATGGGCTTATTAGAGACAGTCAGCAAGGCTTTGTGCAGGGCAGGTCATGTCTCATGAACTTAATTGAGTTTTTTGAGGAGGTGACGAAGATGATTGCTGAGGGTAGAGCAGTGGACATTGTACACATGGACTTTTGTAAAGCTTTTGACAATGTTGCTCATGATAGGCTAATTCAGAAGATTAAGGCACATGGGGTCCATGGAGACTTGGTAGATTGGATTCAAAGTTGCTTTGCCCATAGGCTCGTGGTGGTTTGGTGTTATTCTCACTGGAGGTCTGTGACCAGTGGTGTTCCACAGATATCAGTGCTGGGACCTCTGTGTTTGTGTTATAGGTAAATGATCTGCACAAAAATGTAGATGGGCTGATGAGTAAGTTTGCAGATGACACAAAAATTAGTGAAATTGTGGATAGTGAGGAAGGTTGTCAAAGGACAGAGTGGGATATTTTGTCAGTTGGAAATATGGATGGAGAAATGGCAGGTGGAATTTAATCTGGACACTGCTGCACTTTGGGAAATCAAATGTAAAGGGGAAAGTACACAGTAAATGTCAGGACTTTTAAGAGCTTTGATGTACAGAGGCATCTTGGGGTCCAAGTCCATACCTTCCTGAAAGTGGCAACATGAGTGGATAGGGTCATCAGTTGGGGGATTGAGCATAAAAGTTGGGAAGTCATGTTGGTGCTGTATAAAACTTTGTTTAGCCCACATTTGGAGTATCTGTGCAGTTTCTGCATTTGTGGAGGCTTTGGAGAGGGTGCAGAAGTGGTTCACCAGGATGCTGTCTGAATTAGAGAGTATTAGCCATAAGGAGATGTTGGACAAACTTGGGCTGTTTTCTCTGGCACATCAGAGGCTGAGGGGAGACCTGATATAAGTTTATAAAATTATGAGTGGCATAGATAGAGTAGATAGTCAGTCTTTTTCCCAGTGTGGAAATGTCAAGCACTGGAGGGCATTTAAGGTGAGAGGGGAAAATTTAATAGAGATGTGTGAGACAAGTTTTCTTCACACATAGAGTGGTAGGTGGCTGGAACACGTTGCCTGGCAGGGTGGTGGAAGTAGATAAGCCAGTGATGATTGAGGCGTTTAGACAGGCACATGAACAAGCAGGGAATGGAGGGATATGGATGCAGGTAGATGGGATTAGTTTAATTTGGCATCATGGTTAGCACAGACATGGTGGGCTGAAGGGCCTGTTCATTTGCTGTACCGTTCTATGTATGCTCTATAACAGTGAGCAATTGTTGCCTTGTAGTTAAGTCAAGCTTCTGTGATTGCTGTTCACTGATTAGCTTTTAAAACAAAATATTAATTTTTCAGGATCTGGGCATTGTTAGCAAGGCCAGCATTTATTGCTCTTGAGAATCTGGTGGTGAGTTTCACTTAAACAACTGAAGTCCTTCCAGTGAAAGTACTCTCACACACTTGTTAGGTCGGGAGTTCCAGGGTTTAGACTCACTGATAATGAATAAACTACTGCTGCATTTCCTGCACTCGAGTAGTGACCAAAATAAAATAAAACATTAATAATTGTGAATTATGTAGGGATGTTCTGAGATCAGGAAAGATGCTATAGAAGTGCAAGGTTTTCATCTTAAAATGTGGCTCACCAGCGATATATTCTAGTTTAATTGCTTTTGATGTTCAAATCACAAATCTGTTTTTTCAATCTTTAGCTTGCTTCAGCTGACTTAACAGAATAACTGTGATTTGGAATTTGCTTTTCCAGGCTGGAGGGGCCTTTGAGTTAATGGGTTTAGGTTGTAGCTGACTCTGAGAAACCGTGACTGCAGCACCTAATTCGTGAATGAGCAACAGTCTGGCTAAGTGGGAACTGAGCCAAAATTCAGGCTTTGCATTGGGATAAATAAAAATAGAGATGTCATTTTGTATCTTCACTGATGTAAAATTACACATAATAAACACTGGCAAAATTCTTCTGGGCACCACAAAGTTAAGAAATTAGATTTTTTGATTAAATAATTTCTGGCAATGTTATTGATCCAGTTGTTTAAGGGTAGCTGATTGAAATGCTGAGATCTCATGAAGGAAATCCAAGTACAATAACACTAAGGTAAGAATATAATTTAAAAATGTTTAATTTAGCCTCGTGTTTTCCTTTTTGATCTTTGACCTTCACCTCCATGTTCCCAGCCTCTGTCTTAGTGCTTTTATTTCTCACTTGAGGTGCTGCCTTTGTTCCAATTTATCCCAAACAATCTTCATGGAAAGAAGACTGGCGGATGTGGACACGGTCTCTGACTTTGTTTTGTGATTTTCTGATGCTACCTGTGATGAATATGGGAACCTTTCACAGTTCAAATGTAAGGAAATATCATAACTGTCTACCAGATGACACTGCTCACTCTAACCACAGTCACTGCCAGCTTGTATTCCCCAAGCCAGAGAAGGTGCATGTTGCTGTCCATACACACAATATCTCTTCAAAGTCATTTGTTCCTGTATAAATACAAATTGATTGAAAAGTAGTTGGAGATGACTTTGCACAGATTGCTTCTTTTGTCCTTAAATCTCATAAAGTAATTTGTTTTCTAATATACACAAAAGGATCTGGGGATCTTGATGCAGAGATCACTGAAAGTCATGACCAAGTTAATAACACCATTATAAAATGAAAAACTGGATATTTCTAAAAGGATGACATTGAAAAACAGAAAAAAAACTGTTAATCTTGTAGAATATGGTTGGATCACACTTGTAGAACTGTCAACAATTCTAAAGACAGATTTATATAAAAAAAAGCATGTATGCTCTGAAGAAGGTGAAGAAAAAATATCTTGATGGTGCTCAAATTGAAAGATTATGCTTATTAGAAAGTTTGAAAGATTGGAGTTCTTTTCTCTGGGAAGATAAGATTGAAGGACAATCTGATGGATGTATTTCTTAGGACTGCTCTTGCAGGTGAGATCAGAGCCTTCAATATGAAATCAGAACCAATAAATACAAAGAAGGAATTTGTGAAACTGGTGAGAAATTGGGATCTGCTGTCAAGGTTGATCATTGAAATAAATGGTTAAGATGCATTTAAATGGAGCTGGATAAACATAAGAGAAGGAATAGAAGGATATGTTGATAAGATAAAACGAAGAGGTAGGAGGGGGTCTAAGAGAAACATAAACACAATTTATTGGGCCGAATGGCTTGTTTCTATGTTGTTCAAACTACATTAGAGCTTGAAGTTTCACATTTGCAGGAAATTCAAGAAACCTGGTTCTTTATCTCTTTTTCAGGGTGCTCAGAGAGAACCAGTTTTATTATTGCTCAGTGGAAGGTAAACTCTAAGAATGATAACAAATATCCAGCTATGTTGTTATGGTTTGGGATCTTAGTGTTTTTTTTTCAAAAATAGACTTTATTCATAATAAAAATATATATACATATAAAGGAAGAAACAGTGCAAAAACAAAACCTTAACGTTTATGGTTGTTACATTCAGAAGCATAAACTTTAAGGAAAAAAACACAAACAAACAGAGTACCATTGTCCCCCTGATGTGATACCCCTTTCATTGTTCCAGGAGCTTCCCCACCCGACTCAGCCCCTCCATGTGCGGTAGCAGAAGGAGCCCAGACTGCGGTCCTTCCCCACAGAGCCTTTGCATTGGCTTGTTCCAAGCTTCAGTGTGTCCCTCAGCACGTGCTGCAGCAGCCTGGAATGTGCCAGTTGGTAGCATTCCCCAACGGACATCTCGATGTGCAGGAAGACCAACAAGTGTTGGGCAGACTAAAGGGCGTCCGTCACCGAGTTGATGACCTTCCAGCAGCACTTGACGTCTGTCTCAGTGTGTGTCCCCAGGAACAGCCCGTAGATCAGAGAGTCCTCTGTCAAGCAGCTGCTGGGGATGAACTGCGACACGGACCCTCCACACCCTCTTAACAAATCCACTGTCTGCAAAGAGTTGGGTGGCCATTTCTTCTCCACTGCAGCCATCCCGAGGACAGCGTACATTGAGGGTGATATGTCATCTGTAGAGGAAAGCTCTGGCTGGGAGGGCACCCCTCACTTGGTGCTTGGTGCTTGTTGGTCATGTCTGGTGATGAGGCATTCTGCCATATGGTTTGGATGTTTGCTCCGGGAACAAATCCACAGAATCCATAGTGTCCCTATCCCGTAGTGTCTGCAGTACATTCTGCGCTGACCACCGCCTGATGGACTTGTGGTCAAAGGTGTTTACTTGTAAGAACTCTTCTACAAAGGACAGGTAGTGTGGCAACGCCCAACTGACTGGGACGTTGGGCGGTAGAGGGGCCGGGCTCATCCTCCGCAACACAGGGACAGAACCTCAGCACAAAGTGACACTTGGTGCCCACGTACTTGGGGTCCACACACCAACTGATATAGCCACACACGAAGGTGGGCATCAGGGTGAGGGCAACATTCGGTACACTTCTGCCTCCATTCTCAGGGGAATTGTGCATCGTGACCCGTCGGACTCACTCAGATCTTAGTGTTTTAGTGGAGTGTTGCAAAGATCTACTTGTATATTCTCCAAGTACTGTGAATGACAAGGTCTGTTGTATAGAAAACTGGGCACATTTGACCAGTGGTGCCTGTGATAAATACTCCACATCCGTGTCAGGGATCACATTACCTGCACTGAGGTCCAGTTGTGCTCTTCAGGAACATTGCCCCAGCCAATTGTACCAGAACCCTGCAGACATCACTAATGGCTTAGTGCTAGACTGAGGTCAGTCTTGGACAGGTGTGTATGCACCTGGTTAAGGTTCACATCAAACATCACACAGTCATGAACTTTGCTCAGTGTGATGGCTACCTCAGCTTCAGGTTGACTGGAGTACCTTATGGGGACTAATTCACTCACACCAGGGCAAGTATTGTATATTTGGCTTTATTCAGGAGAAAGTAATTGTCACCATTTATTCAAGTGCTGTAATGCCTCTTCCTACTGATTATCTGTTAGGTAGTTTTCAGCTTATGGTGATAGACAATGCTTACACTTAAGTTTTGGAGATTTGAAGATTTCAGTAAGCTGTGCATGGCAACAGATAGTATTCAGCTTCTTGGCAACATAAACTGATAAGGATGTCATCCCTAGTTACAACAGGTCAGCAGTGTTATCTGTGGCTCAGTAGTAGTACTCTTGTTTCTGTATCTGAATGATTTTATCGGTGTGAGCCCCAATTCTCAGCTTTACACACAGGAATCCTTTCCTCCAGTGTGGTGCCGCTGGAGATCTGCACCCATGTGAATGAGATATAAAACTGAAGCACTGTCACTTCTCTCAGGTAAACATAAAAGATCCTTGGTACTCTTTCAAAGTAGAGTCCTTCCTAGTGTCTTTGTGTTTACTTTAATATTTATCTCTCAATTAATTTCATAAAAAATAGATTATTGCTTCATTAATGCATTACTCTGCAGGAGCTTGCTGTGTACAAATTGGCTGTCATGTTTCCTCTTTACAACAGTAATTATACTTCAGAGTACTTCATTGGTCACAGGAACTTTGAGATGGTCTGCCATTACAAAGGCATTCTAGAAATATGTGGCTTTGGATTAACTGAAGCTTGTTTTGTAGGAAATGTCCAGGAGAGCTCGGCTTCAAAGGTCCCAAATAACCCTCCTGCTTCAAACCTTCCACTGAACTGACATCAGATGTGTGAAGATTCCAGTTATGGTTGCACCTATTGTGCTAATGCAAATGGTTAACAGTACATCTTACAAAGTTACTTCACATCATTTACCTCTTTGCAGGTCAGGATGATGAGGACGGCCTTGTGTTCTTAGGACCCAGAGTTATTAGTCTGGTAGAGGGCTAATAAGAAGTAAAGCTCTGATGTACTTAAAAGGAGCGTGGGAAGTAGCCCCAAGCTATTATTCTGGTAAACCAGAAGCCAAACCCTCAGAGAATCTGAATAATCAGATAGCAGATTATCAGAGTTTTGAATCATAAGTTCCATTTACTGTTGATCACAGAAACTCTTCAGGTTTCCTGTTGTTCGCTGAGTAAATGGATTTTATTTCTGTAAGTAGAATACTGTGACAAGGCCCCCTACCATATCCCAGCCCCACTTCCAATGCCTCGGCTGACACAATGACACTTTAAACTCCTACCACCTTCTTAAACATTGGGAGTTTGCCAGCATTCAATTGATTCCAAGAAGTGTGTCAGCATTTGATATTTTTCTTGAGAATGTGAAAACATTTGAGTTTTCTGAGGGGATGTTAGTATACGTCTATTTATTGCTGCAGATTTGAAAGGAGAAGCAGTATTTTTAGGAATATTCTAGCACATAAGAAGTTCCTAGAAATGGAAAAGAATTTGGGATTCTGTCAGTATTACCATAATTACCGGAATGTTTCATTATGCAAAAGAAGTTTTGGAAGTAAGTCATGTTTAACTTTACTTTCCAATTGCTCAACAACTTTTACACTGCCAACATTGAGAGTGTTTGACAGACAAAATAACTATTCATTCTTTTCAGCCATGGTTTTCTTAGGAGAATTATTTTTACCTTCAAGATTCCTCACTGTTTACAGCACATGTAGAGCTGATTGTTTCATTTGTGCTATAGATTTCTGACAATAGCTTTTGCCATGGTAAGAGAAACACCATTCAGTATTACTAATGAATCATATTACATACTACCGTAAAAGGAACATGGAGGATTTATTGAAAGCCAAAAAAACTACAGGTGCCGGAAATCTAAAATAAAAACAGAAAGTGCTAGAAATACTCAGCAGGTCAGTCGCGTCTATGGGAACAAAACTCTGTTTCTCTTCCCACAGATGTGGCCTGACCTGCAGAGTGCTTCCAGCATTCTATGTTTTTCTATTACAAAGGATTTATTCAATGACAAACAGTCCTGTCTCGATCATGCAACAAAGCCATTAATTATGGTTGAATAGCGAGTGGAACAGGTCCATTTAGGACCAAAAATAATTCAAAATTAATTAAGTGGAAAACAAATTGTTAATGAGTACATAAATCAATTCCTTAATTTATTCATGCATTTCTTGTTAATTTATTCAAAAAATGTTTCTAATTGTTTGATTCACTTACAATTGTATGTTAACCCAATTGATAAGTATATTGGCATATTCATTGCTATGTT
This sequence comes from Pristis pectinata, assembly GCF_009764475.1. Taxonomy (NCBI): domain Eukaryota; kingdom Metazoa; phylum Chordata; class Chondrichthyes; order Rhinopristiformes; family Pristidae; genus Pristis; species Pristis pectinata. The sequence continues at coordinate 521,632 of NC_067433.1, forward strand.
CAATTAGTAGCATGGAACCCAATTAATTCTACCAGACAATGCACATGTCAAGATGGTTGTTCACGACAGTACACTGCAATAAGTTTGTCTTGTACTTCTGCTGAATGCATATGAAGTTTCTGTTTTATAGCCAAAACCAAATTTGATACTTTCAACAGCAATCCAAATGAGAAGCCATGAAACTGGGGAAGAGTTGGGTGTTGTTTACACAGGTCACATGCTGGTACTTAAGCACACAGGAGCTGTTAAACTCCTTCACACAATCTAAATTAAAGGTTCTGTGTTGTTGGCTTAACCTAGAGTAGGACAGTTCTGTAGTTTCCTGGCTATCTCAGTTGGATCTTCATTTGCTGTAACACCTTTCTTCTGATTTAAACTCCCCCAAATTATGCCAACATAACTTGTTAGTGTAATGTGCAAAGTTCATCTTCAGTGAGATTTTCCACCTCACTAGTCTGAAATATGATGGTTCTTATTTACTCCCAGAACCCTGATTCTATTGAAACTGTGCTACCCAAAGGGCCAAAACTCATATTGCATTCTTTTTCTTCAGTGAGATCTTTGACTCCTACACTTTCAAATACAACCTTACAAAAGTGCCTTGACTGTTAGCCAATGGAAGTCAGAGTCATGCTCATTCTCAGTTTCCTCTCCTGAGGATCATTTCAGGCTGCTGATCTCTGCCACATCTGATGTGTTTGCTGCTTATTGCTACATTAGGGACATCACTCAAGCTTCATAGCTAAGGCGAGAATACTTTTCCTTCAGTGCAAAGGAATAGGTAGAGCAGCCACAACCATTTGTTTACATTGCAAACTTCCCCAAAGTGCAGGCATTCATTGACTGTAATTACTCCTTACAGAGACCTCCCTGGCAAGCTCATGCCAGGAGAACCTGGCTGGGGTTTGTCATGGCCCTTTTGCATGCAAAACATGATTTATTTTGCTCTTCATCAGCCTGTCTAGGTCTCTGGGAACTCTCTCCCACCCCACCTCCCCACTAATGCAACATCCATTGATTCAGTAGCAACACTCCTAGAGTCATAGAGCATGGAAACAGGCCCTTCGGCCCAACTGGTAATGCCAACTGTGTTGCCCAGTGAGTTAGTCCCATCTGCCCGCATTTGGCCCATAGCCCTCTCAACCTCTCCTATCTATGGACTTATCTAGATGGCTTTTAAACGTTGTTGATGTGCCCACCTCAACCACTATTTCTGGCAGCTCATTCCAAGTATGCACCACCCTTTGTGCGAAGAAGCTACCCCTGATATCCTTTTTAAATCTCTCACCTCTGATCTTAAACCCGTGCCCTTGTGTTTTTAGCACCCTCCCTGGGAAAAATACCATGTGCTTTCACCCTGTCTATGCCCCTCATGATCTTATATACCTCTGTCAGGTCACCCCTCAATCTCCTACATTCCAGGGAATAAAGTCCTAGTCTTCGCAACCTCTCCTTGTAACTCAGGCTCCCAAGTCCCAGCAACATCCTGGTAAATAATTTCTGCATTCTTTCTAGTTCAATAACATCTTTTCTATAACAGCGTGACCAAAACTGTGCACAATACTTCAAGTGCAGCCTCAGCAACGTCTTATATAACTGCAGCATCATTTCTCAACTCCTGTACTTAATACCCTGACTGATGAAGGCCAGCGTGCCAAATGCCTTCTTCACCACCCTATCTACCTGTGATGCTGCTTTCAGTGAAGTATGCACTTGCACTCCTAGGTCCCTTTGTTCCATAACACCCCAGGGTCCTACCATTCACTGTATAAGTCCTACCCTGGTTTGATCTCCCAAAATGCAATACCTCACATTTATCTGGATTGAAAGCCATTTACCAATCCTCAGCCCACATACCCAGCTTATCAAGATCTTCCTGTAATTTTTTTATGACCTTCTACACTATCTACAACACCACCTCATTTAGTATCATCAGCAAACTTAGTAACCGTGCCTTGTACATTCACATCCAAATCATTCATGTAAATTACGAACAACAAAGGTTCCGGTACCGACCCCTGTGGCACACCACTAGACACAGGCCTCCAGTCTGAGAAACAACCCTTGACCATCACCCACTGCTTCCTACCACTGAGCCAATTATGAATCCAATCTGCTATCCCCCCTGGATCCCATGCGATTTAACCTTCCAGACTAACCTGCCATGAGGGACTTTGTCAAAGGTCTTGCTAAAGTCCATATAGACAACATTTATTACCCTCCCCTCATCTACCCTCTTGGTTACTCACCTGTATCTGGGTGAGCATGGCTGGTGTATCACTTAAGAGCAGACAGCAGAGGTCACAACTTTTAAATATTGCCAGCTGCAAGAAGAACAGAGAATGCCACAGTGAAAGTGAAGCTGTCACACTCATAGGTTGTGGATGTCTCTGACATTTATTGTCTGCCCCTAATTGTCCCTGAGGAGGGTGGCAGGTCTGGTGTCACACATAGGCCAATTAGGATAATGATGGCAGATTTACTTCTCTCAAGAACATTAATGAACTAGTTAGGTTTGTATGACAATTTAGCAGTTTTATTGTTACTGAGTCCAGTTTTCTTATGTTCCTGATTTATTTCAATTAATTAAAAGTAAATTCCTCAACTGTTACAGTAGTGGGTTTCAAACTTGTGTCTTAACATCAATTGTTCAGTGTAGGAAATAAGGATACTGCCTTGGAGATACTTCACTTGCTGCAGGCACAATACAAGCATCAGAGTATGTTCCACAAATCCAGAGTCTGTCTCACAGAGACCTGCTGAGTTCCTCCAGCATTTGTGTGTATTGTTCCAGAGTCTGCCACCCTTGCCTTCAGCTTTTGGTTTCAGACTCCTTCCAGGCTGTATCAGCAACATCACAAGCTGGCTTGCAAAGAGTTGGCTTGCTGGCACCAACAAGGGCAAGGGCAGAGAAGCAGCAGTGCTGTCATAATGTGGAAGGAGTGCAAATGCCTGTCTCAATGATTCAGGCATTTCACAGTGTACATTCATCAACCAGTCCTGATTTCCTATGCATGCACTGGACTGAGAGGTCTAGGGAAGGGTGTAAGGAGACTGGGAAGGGTGCAGAGAATAGTTCCCATTAATAAATGGTTCATAGACTAAGAAATACAGACTTATAGAGTTGGAAATCAGAAATAGAAGAATATGAGGAAAAGCTTTATGCAAAGAGTGGTTATGATCTAAAATCTCTCCCTATAAAGGTGACTCAATTCAGGGCTTTCAGAAACTAATTGGATAGGGACTTCCAAAGGGTATTGAAAGCATACCTCAAAAAAATGATGCAGATATCATTAACTGGAAAAAGCAAGGCATCAGTCGGCCTCAAATGGCACCAAAACCTCTATCAGGCAGTGGTCTGTTTTGAGCAAAAGTGCTCAAGAGCTAATAAGAAAGAAAGTAGGAAGAAGCCCTTGCAGATAGGCAGCTGACCTGTAGAGAAACATCTTTACCTTCTACAGGCAGGTTTGTGGTTCCAGAAATGGACTTCCGAATCATTTGGATCCATGTACAAATCATGGAATCAATGATGAGGCAAGGCAAGGAGAAAGAGCGCATGAATGGTAGAGACTTGATTACAAGCCAGATTGGATGATGGGCTGAATGGTCTCCTTCTGTGCCAGTGCCATAATGACAGTGGGCACTGTGTCTACACGGTGGGTTGACTCATGAACAAAGTTAAGTTCAATTGGTTTAATTGATTTGAAGAAGCACATCATATCACGGTGCAGACCAATAAAATAACTAATTAGTTCCAGTTGGTTCACATTTACAATGTCTCTATCTGAAGCACACTTACCTGCTTCACTAAAGTCTCAATACATAGTTAGAAATGTTTGATAGGAGGAACTCAGTTAATATGCATATTTCTGGAAATCTTTTAATTTTACTCCTAAATCATAGAATGTATTAAAAGTGAAGGATTAAATTAAAGTGATTAACTAAATAACATGTTAAACAATCACGAGTTCCAGTGGAACAGAAAGCTACAGGTTTCTATGAAATGCATTGCAATTCATCTAAGTGTACAATTAAAGGAGTACCAACCCAAATGAAAGTTTAGGTATTCCCCGAGGCACTTTACTCAATGCTGGTCAGTTTTAATAAGTCGATAGTTGATTCGGAGGAGAATGAGCAACACTGAAATTGTTCTGATGTGAAGTTGTTTGATTCTGTCAATGCAAGGCTCCCTCCAGCTAGCAAGTAGTTCACAGCACCAACCTTCAATTGATTCTAATGAGAAAAGGAACTGCTAAGATTGAATTCGGAGGCAGCCTCTAGTCACAGCATATAATGTAAAAGGTTGCAGCGAGGGTAATACTGTCATAACAATGCCATTACAAGTGTAGCACACTGCATGTCTACATAAGGATTCTATCCCGTTTACTGGAAGCTTACTCTAACCTACACAAGGGATCACTTATTATCCTGAATTTAAAAAAATCTATTCATGTTGCTATTACAATAGCAGAGAGGATTTGGGAAATTGCTGATAGTTTCTGTGAACACTGTGGGGTGGAGGTTCCACAATGAATGAGTCTTTCTGAAATGCAGTGATAGTTTACTAGCAGCATTGAATGGGCTGGGCCATTCGATGCTGCAACAGCAGGTTACACACACTTCTTTGGGATGTTATCACCTTTTGTGCTCCAGAGCTCAGCGCTGGCTGAGGGGCATTCCAACGATGAGGTGCGACCTTCCAAGTCATGTCATTCCATTGGTCAAGTGTGTGTGCGTCAACTCTGCTTGCAGCCTTCCCTTCAAAGCTCACAACTCTCATCAATCCTGGAAACACCGGCCTACATCTGGGTGGTGGGAATATGCACAGGGGACAACAGTCTGGGAATTTTCTGGGAATTTGCTTGGTGCCATGTCATTTACCCAAAAACACAATCTGTGGTACATTCACAGGATAATTTACATTGAAGAAAAGCTTACCCAAGTCCACCCTCACTGAAGTACCTGCAGTATCCCCTCTCACACTGCAGCAGCCAATTAATTCCTGGAATATTACCTCCACCACATCATGCAAAAATTTCTTCCCAGTCTTCACCAACCTTCCTATGAAATAATCTCAGTTCCCTTGTCCCACTTTTCAAAGTCGAGCTTATTCTCATATGCACAAGTACATGTATGCATCTGAAGCATTGTATGTGTATTGTCCACCCCTACTTGGCTTTGGGCTGATGAGGCCCATTCTGATCAGAAGAGGCAAGCTCCACCCCCAGGTTCATCATGTGACAAAGCTGTCAAATGACATACAGAGTTAGTCACAGGCAGAATAGGCTGTGGAGTTACTGGGAATGGATTTGGATCTGTCTTTCTCTTAGAATTTTCTTTAAAATTATGTTTTGGATTTACCTTTGCATACCCTTTCTATTCCACTTCCAAATAAAGAACTCTCATGTCTCAATCTTTCTTCATAATTCAGAATACTAACACCTGGAATCAGTTTGGTTGCCTGAGATTACATTGATAGCATTAAACTAGCATTGGAATAACAGTTTTCGCTCTTTCCCAGTTCTGATGAAGGGCACCACACCTGAAACAATAACAGTTTCTCTTTCCATAGACACTGCCTGACCTGCTGAATGTTACCAGCATTTTCTACTTTTATTTCCTGTTTCCCATAGCTGTGGGTTTTTTGGTTTTCATATACTATCACTGGAAGCAGGTCCATTAAAGATTCAACGGACTAATCCCCTGGATGAAAAGGATATCCTATCATGAACGAGCAAAAAAGTAAGACCTATATGTTTTGGAGTTTAGAAGAATGAGGCGTGATCCTATTAAAACATATAAGATCCTCAGGAGGCATGAGAGTGTTGATATCGGGATGTTTCAATAGGTAAGCTTCCTATTCCCTCTGACACTAATGCTATTGATCATTTGACAATCAGCCTGGTGTGATGTTTAGAATTATTTTGAAATTAAACTCCTAAAACTCATGTCAGTAGGAATCCTTCTCTCCTTCCCAGGCAGCCCCTTTTGATTGAGGATGAGCTACTATCATTCTAATTTCATGTGTTCAGAGATGGCTGCTGAGGACAATAGACTCTGTCACAGGTGGAACATGAGGTGCATGATGGGTTGGCAGATGAGCTTGTGAGGTTGTGCACTCCTTCCACTGATTACATTGGCTACCTGTGTGCTTCCAACAGCTGTCATCCCGAATGCTCCTTCTCTATGTTGAGTGGCTGGGGCCAGGCACTTCCATGGGTCAATAGAGGTATTACACTTTTTAGAGAATTCTTTAAGAACGTGATTGAACCTTTTCCTTTGTGCATCTGGTAACTTCATGTTGTGATGGAGCTTGGATAGAGTGTCTGTTTTGGTATTGTGCATGCAAAGAAAATGGCCTTCCCAACAAAACTGACTGGGTGCAATTATGCAATTAGAGCCTCAAGTCTGGAGATGCTGGCCCAGGAGGAAATGCTGAGGTTGGTTCACTTATTCTGTGATTTGGGGGACTTTGTAGAGGAAGCATTGGTAGTACCTTTCCTGTGTTTTGATATGCTTGCTATATGTAGTCCTTGTCTGAGAAGTCTGCAGGAGGTCAGGGACCACTGCTGACAGAAGACCATGAGCTTTGTGCTGGGTCTGAGGTCTTCATCTTCAAACACTCTTTTCCATAGGTGACCAAAGATTGTTGTGGCCCATAAACAAAATGATGAATTTCATGTTTGTTTTTTGTCTTCATTGGAAGCTGCCTCTTGGGATATGAGATGTGGTTCATGTTTTCCAGGGTGTTGTCATGGACCATTATTGTCAGAGGGTAGTGTTGTTTGTTGGGGCAGTTTGACAAGGGCCTGTGCTTTGCAGATGTTAAGTGTAGGTTTATTCTCTCTTCTGCTTGGAGCTTGGCCTTTGAATGTGGCGCACACAACCATTGGCTCCCTACTGCAGCTTGATAACTGAAGGTGGGATGATCTTGGTTTTGGAGCAGAAGCACGTAAGTGAAAAGTTTCCCATTTGTTCTGTAGGTTCGCTCTGTTGGGAAGCTTGTTATTGGTGGTGTAGCATTACAGTGAGCAAAGCTGATGAACATAAATGATGTGGTCTTACTTGACACCGGTCTGCATTGGGCTTGGATACATTATAGACCTGTTTGTTAAGATCCTACCATGAAGCAAATCAAAGACTCAGGTGAATTTCTGTAGGCAGCCAAATTTGAAGAGGATGCTCCATAATCCCTGCCAAATGATGGTGTCAAAGGCTTTTATAAAGTCAAAAAAGGTCATGATTACTGGTTGATGCAGCTCACTGTATTTCTTTTGGAGCTGTTTCATGGTGAAGATCATATCCATTGTGCTTTAGAACTAGGGATACTGCCTGCTCCTGAAGCTTTGCTGTTTTTCAGTTAGTGTACAACCTTTTTGATCTGTTGTCGGTCAGGAATGTTGTTAAGATTGGGCTGGCTGATTTGGTGCAGAGTGAAGGGCATTCATTTCAAGGGTGAGAGGGGGAAGGTAGTTGGTGGGGGAAGGGGGAGATGTAAGAAGCTGAGAGTTTTCTACCCATCACCTCTCAGCTTCTTACCGCTCTCCCCTCCCCCACCTACCTACCTTCTCCCTCTCACCTGGACTCACCTATGACCTGGACTCACCTATCACCTGCCTGCCTGCACTTCTCCCCTTCCCCCAACCTTCTTATTCTGGCTTCTGCCCTCTTCCTTTCCAGTCCTGATGAAGGGTCTCGACCCAAAATGCCGACTGTTTATTTCTCTCCATAGATGCTGCCTGACCTGCTGAGTTCCTCCAGAACTTTTGTGTGTGTTGCTCCAGATTTATTCCAGCATCTGCAGAATTTCTTGTGTCTCCACTAGGCCATGACTGATGGATTTTGGTTTAAATGCACTGAAATGCTTAATTATTTTTTTAATCTAAAGTTGACTATAGATAAACATGTTGTCCAAGGTGCACCAAAGAACTTGACGTCACAAGCCATAGAGTGCGTTATGGAGTGTACCAAAGGAAACTCACCCTTATCCTGATTAACCTTCCTTTGTAGAGCAAAATATATAGCTGCAGAATATGCTGGATGACTTTTGCAAAGAAGTGCAGCTATTGGAGGTGAAGGAGGCATTATTCACAGTGTTAATGCTGTCGGTAGTGCACGCTTACAGCTGCAATCTTCCTTCAGAAGGAAGCAGAATAACAACGCTTGCATTGTGTTTTTTAATCCCCTCTGAGATTACAAGGGGAAGGACAATTAAATGTTTTAATTGAGTGGATGGGAGGGGCAAATCAACTGACATTCATTCCAAGAATACAATATGAATTTTACAATAGCACAGCAATGCATCAATGAATAGTCCTGGTCTAGTCTTCAGTAATGAAGAGTGAATCTGGTATTGATTAAAGAACTGGCCTTTGCCTCATGTTTAATCACCTCATGGTTCATTCTAGATATGCTCTTGTTGCATTGTTCCTCCAGTGTTAGTTTGTTGTACCTACAATGCTGGCTCGTTTGACAACATTGGTTCATTGTAAATATGATATTGGTTAATGGTACAATATTGTTTCTTTGCATGTTGATAGTGATTCATTAATCATGAGATGTTGGTTCATTTACAATGTTGATTCTCACACATATGATATTGGTTCTTTATTCAGATACCATGGTGAAGGATGTGTTTGAACCAACTGGTTTCAGTAACGAAACACAGATAGATGGGAGTAAGAACAATCCAATTATTATAATTTAAAAAAAATAAACAAGTGTTTGGGGCAGTGAATGCTCTGGCTGATTGAGATTTGATGAATACAACCCATGATCAATCATGAGGCACTTAGAGCTCTGTCAGGGCCTGAAAGAATGAGATATTTATCATCACAGCTGGAATCTCCTAGCTTCCATACAAATTGATTTGATCTCTTTTTTTATGTCGTCCCTATACTTTGATCAAACTAATCTGTGATAATTTCCTGTTCCTGATGTAGCATCGTGATGGAATTATGTTCCTCTTTCTCAACATGTTTTCAACATGAATGAGGGATGATCTTATTCAAACATATAAGATCCTAAAGAGGCTTGATAGCGTAGAGGTTGGGATGTTTTTATCAGTGGGAGAGTCTCATACAAGGGGACATTACTACAAGGTAAGGAGCTGATCATTTAACACTGAGGTACATGGACATTTCTGCTTGCAGAGGGTGCTGTTAAATGTGGGGGGGGGCAGGCTTGGGGCCTGGTGACCTATTCCTACTTCTATTTTGTCGTGTTCGGAAAACAGTGCAGGAGCAGAATAATTGACGAGTAAATCTGTTCACATCTTCAAGCAGCACAGATTAAGAAAGAAATTATAAAGGCATGTAGGGCCCTGGGCTCTATTATAGAGGTAAAAAATGCAATTGTTCATGTTTCATAACAACATAGAAGAAGGCTGTTCTGCCCATCGAGTTCTATGCCAGCTCTCAGACTAATTGCGTTCTCCCATTTATTTTCCTGCAGTCTTTTCTCTCTCACATGTTTATTAACACACCCTTGATTCTCCAACCACCAACCTACACTAGGGGTAATTTACATTATTCAATTAATCTGACAACCAGTATATCTTTGGGATGTATGATTTTCAGTGATGGGTTCATGGTCCAGTGGGATGAATGAAGAGGTGTCTGAGAGTTGATGTGTCCAAAGCCCAACACATCAACCATGCCAACAGGTTTGCTGGCAGCTTTGGGGTTGGGAAAACACATGTGAGGAGGTTGAAGAGATTTTTCAATCAGTGAGTTCAACAACCTTGCACATTTTTAGTGTTCAAAATCAATAATGATGATGGAGAATGAAACCTTTGTCCAGTTTTGGAACGGGTGTTAGTATCCTGGCTATTGTAAAGCTCATTGCTCCAATAGTGTGTCTAAATCTCAATTTCTGAGCAACCATGACATTACAATGTTCTCTAATTTTTTCTACACTCATTCCAGAGCCAAGATTTGGCTAGCCTTTACGTCTAGGATTAGCAATGCATCCTTAAACCTCATTGTGTTTTTGAGAATCTGGATAAGGGTTATCTTATGTCATGACAAGTGACTTCTGAACTCCACTTCCTTTATCCACAGTCTAGAAATTGTACAGAGCTTGCAACTTTTATGAAAATATTTATCAACAACTCAATGGCTAAACATTATCAGGTTCTTAGTCTGTGTTCAGCACACTTGTGGAGGCCTGGTCTGGATCCTTCGTGCCTGTGACTCACAATGAGCTTGGAAGCTGCTGAGCATGTGCATTGACGCCAGAGGGTGTAAGGTCATAGACTAAAGCTGAGTGAGCAGCTAAGCATTTCTAGGATTTTCTGTTTTTATTTCAGATCTGCGACATCTGTTTCTCATCTGCTTTATTGTGTCTACTTTTGCTACTTAATTTTTTAACCCAACGTCTTTTGTAGAATCTTGCATTCATGTGCAATAGAACAAAATATAAGTGAATATCCTCTCAAGAAGGTAGTTTATGGTAAGATTAATCTCTTTATTTCTTTTGGTATTGACAGATACTGCTGCAGGTACCCTCAGACTTGTTGACATCAGTTCTAAGCTAAGAATATCTAACACTTTCCTCACTACCTACCATCTTGCACCATCATAAATTTGAATTCCTCCAGAGCTCTGCTCACCGAGTAGCCCAAGCCCATGTTCGCTGAGCTACACTGGCTCCCTTTCCATTTACATGTCAGATCTAAGTTTCTTATCACCGATGTCCTCCCTCCTAGATCTTAACTCTCCCTATGTCCGTATTAATCTCAGATCCTCCTCCGAAACATCTGCATTCCTCAACTCCTCTTGCTGCACCATCAGAAACTGCCTTCAACAATCTGAAATTCTCTACTAAACCCCTCTGTTTCTCCTTCCTCTAAGACATTACATAAAACCAAAACCCCACCAGGAATTGATGCCCATGGCTCTCCCCAGCTTCACACTTACCATGTCTGGAGGCAAAGGACAGTTCTGCCAGCCCTATACCTTCCTGAGCCCACCAGTCTGGCCTGAACTGCAGCAGGACCTCCACACACTCCACATAGTTAAATCGACTAATGGCATGTGGGCCTTTATTGCAAAGGGTTGGTGTTTAAGAATAAGGAAGATTTGTTACAATTGTGCATGGTATTAGTGAGGCCTCACCTGGAGTATTGTGCACAGTTTTGATCCCCTTACCTAAAAAATGATACAGTAGCATTTGAGACAGTCCAAAGGAGATTCCACAGGCTAATTCCTGGGATGAGAGGGTCGTCCTATAAGAGAGGCTGGAGGGTTTGGTTTTGTATTCCCTGGAGTTTAGAAGAACGAGAAGCGACCTTATTCAAACATATAAGATCCTAAGGGGGCTTGAGAGGGTAGATGATGAGATGCTTTCACTAGTGGGAGAGTCATGAACAAGGGAACATAGCTACAAGATCAGAGGCTGTTTATTTAAAACTGAGAGGTGAACCTTCTCTCAGAGGGTGGTGAATCTCTGGAATTCCCTACCCCCGAGGGTGGTGGAGGCCAGCTCATTAGATATAAGGTGGAGATAGATAAATATTTGAAAGAATGAAGAATTAAGAGCAATGAGGAACTAATGCAGAAGGGACACAGAGTGGGACTTTGCCAGCTGCAAAAATTTAAGTGATTTTAAATTGTTTTCAGATATTTTAAAGATGATCTAAATAAGTCACACTATCAAAAACATTAATTGAAAAAATCCTACATGTTTTAATAATTAAAAACATTAAAGGGAAGTAAAATACTGTAAAGAAATGACTTAACTTTCCCTTTGCTCCTAATGCTCAGCCTTTACAGCTCCATTAAAACAGTGGGATCTCCAGTCATGTGCCAGGTTCTGTCACAGGATGTGAGGGAACATTTCTCCAGTGCAGCTGCTGGGGAATCTCAGAGTTAGTGGGGTCTGTGGAGGACTCCACGGGCAGCAGAGTGACACAACAAGTCGAGCCAATACCTCATACTTCCAGTGACCTGGATTCAACTGTGACCTTGACTGCTGTCTGTGTGGAGTTTGCATGTCCTCCCTGTGACTATGTGGGTGTCCCGGGAGCTCCAGTTACCTCCTATGTCCCAAACATGTGCAGGTTGGTGGGTTAATTGGGTCTTGTGTGTAGCCGAATGGTAGAATTTGGGGTATTGATAAGAATGTGGAGAATTGAAGTTACAGGAAAAATTAGTGGTGAATAGGATTGTGCTATGGGCTGAAGACCATCCTATGTCAGAAGAAGATATGGAAAATTTGTAAAATGAGGGAGTTCAGCTGTGGAGTAAACTGACAGATTAAGTTTTCTGAATCTGCCAGTAGGTGCCGGACTTAGTACTTGTCAGTATGTGCACGGAAGCCCAGGGCTTACTTTAAATTTGACTCATGAATGTCAGTGGTTCTGATCAGCCAGGGAGATCTTCCATTATTTCTTCAAACATAAACAGAGAATATTGGAAATGCTCAACAGATCAGGCAGCATATGTAGAGAATAAAAACAGAGCTGATGTTTCCAGCCAATGAGAGAGTCTCGGGGAGCTGACAGCAGGGAAACAGGCCTTTCAGCCCACCAGGTCTGCACTAATCATCAACCACCATTTTACACTAATCCAACATTAATCCCATTTTATATTCTCCTAAATTCCCATCAGATCAACTCAGATTCTAGCCCTCACCCACAGACTAGGGGTAATTTACAGTGACCAGTTAACCTACCAAGCAGTATATCTTTGGGATGAGGGGGAAACTGGAGCACCCAGGGGAACCCACACGGTCACAGAGAGAATGTGCAAACCACACAGACAGCACCCGAGGTCAGAATTGAACCTGGGTCACTGGAGTTATGAGGCAGCAGCACTATTAGCTGTGCCACTAATGACCTTTCAAATATCTCCAAATTTAATTTGCACCAAAATTGTCTGATAAAGGGCATTGTGCATGTTTTGCATTGTTAAAGATACAGGTTGTTGCTTTGTTAGTTTATCATTACAAAGAGGGAGCTCTAGCAAATATGCATCGTATGGTTTAGCATAATGCCTTCTCAAGTGCACAAGTTGTACCCAAAATCTGTTCAAATGTAGTCAACTGCAGGTCAGAGTGGGCGCAGGATCCAAGACACCACAATTTGAATAGAGATCAGAGAGCCAAGGATTAGGAGGAAGCAGGAAGGTAATTTACTTAAAATTATTTTATGTCACTTTAATATTTTTAATTATGCATGTGTTTTTAGGTGTTTTAATTAACTTTATTTAATTCCTCAAATTATTTTAATTTAATAAAAATGTTCAAAGCCCAGAGTCACTCACATCGCACCACACCACTATAATCCTTCATCAAAGAATGGGAGAAAAAGTCTTTACAGAGAAAAAACTGGTAAAAGCGAAATATTATTGATAACCTTTTTAAGGACTGAAGGCTCCTTTATAGAGGGATGTGCTGCACAACTAGTCATAATTGGTCCTAATAGGTTTTTGCAAAGGTTTATGACTTTATGACTTATTAAAATCATATTTCCTGCCTGTTTTGAATTACAGGGGCAGTGATTCAGCCAACTTCGGGTCATGATACTGCTTACTCCTTATGGTAGCAGATTAATCACTTTTATTGGATTTTAATTTAGCATCAAGACAGACCCACACACAGATACACATGCATGGGCTGCTTTGTTCAATGCCACAGCTCTTGGTTCACATTGGTGTAATGAGGTTGTACATTATGATTGTAGTGCAGCTAATCTTTAGTGCAACCCATTTATAAAGCATCCCTTCCCCACCACTAGGGGCTGATATATTCTAAAGTGGAGGTAATAGATCCCGGGAATTCAATCTCAGGATTTATTAATAACTTTGCGATTGGTCCAAGGGTGATAGAATAGATTCTAACCATTTCATGTTATTTCAGCAACCTTACAGCCTTTTTTCAAGAAGTATCTCTTACCTTTACACTTCTTCAGGAATATAAGGGATGTACACTTGAGAAGGCAATCAGGAGGGCATAGAGGGAACATGAGGTTTCTTTGGCAGATCAAGTAAAGGAGAATCCTAAGAGATCCTATAAGTCCATTAAGGATAAAGGAGTAACTAGGGAAAGAATAGATTCCCTTAAGGATTAATGTGGAGCCACGGGAAGTGAGTCTCGTCTGTATTTACTGTGGAGAAGCCTATGGAAGGGACTTCAGGGAAGAGAACAGTGATATCCTGAAACATGTCGATATTATGGAAGTGGATAAATTCCCGGTGCCTGACCAAGTATATCCTAGGATATTGTGGGAAGCCAAAGAAACTATTGTTGGCCCTGGTAGTAATTTTTGTATCTTCCTTAGACAAGGAAGTACTAGTGTTGCACCTTTATTTAAGAAGGGCTGCAAGGACAAGCCAGGGAACTACAGGCCATTGAGCCTTATGTCAGTGGTGGATAATTTACTGGAGGGAATTCTGAGAGATAGGCTGTCTCTACATTTGGAAAGACAAGGACTGATTAGAATAATTAGCATGGCTTCATATGAATTTTTCGAAGAAGTGACCAAAAGGGTTGACAAGGGAAGGATGGTAGATATTGTCTGGATGGACTTCAGCAAGGCCTTTGACAAGGTCCTGCATGGTAGACTGGTCCTGTAAGTGAGATCACATGGGACCCTGGATGATCTAGCTGGTTGGAAGCAAAATTGGCTTGGTGATAGGAGTCAGAGGATGGTAGTGGACGGAGGCCTGTGACCAGTGGTGTACCACAGGAATCGGTGGATTGATTAGTAAGTTCAAGAATGACACCAAAGTTAGTGGTGTGGTGGATGGTGAAGAAGGTTGGCTAAGGTTATAACAGGATCTAGATCAATTGTGCTGTATGGTTCTATGGTTCTATGGTTCTAATTGGGAAAGTGGGCCAAGGAATAGCAGACGGAATTTAACTCATATAAGTGTAAAGGGAATGCATTTTGAAAGTTAAACCAGGGCAGAACTTACATTACGAGGACTAGGGAGTATTGAAGAACAGAGAGATCTTGGGTATAAGTACATTGTTCTTTTAAAGTGGTAACACCAGGTAGACAAAGTGATAAAGAAGACATATGGCATGCTTGCCTTCATCAGACGACGCACTGAGTACATGAGTTGGGCCACCATGTTAGAGCTGTACAGGATGTTGGTGAGACCACACTTGGAGTATTGTGTGCAGTTCTGGTCGCCTCACTATAGGAAGGATGTGGTTAAGCTCAAGAAGTTGCTGGAAAGATTCACAAGGACTGGAGGGCTTGAGAAACTGGATAGGCCAGGACTGTTTTCCTTGGAGTGAAGGAGGCTGAGGGGTGACCTTATAGAAGTTTTTATAAACTTCTATGAGGTCATGAGGGGCATTGATAATGAGGAAGGACATAATCCTTTTCCTAGGGGAGGGGAGTCTAAAACAAGGGAAGAGGTTTAAGGTGAGAGGGGAAAGATTTAAAGGGGACCTGAGAGTCAAGTTGCTTACATAGAGGATGATGTGTATATGGAACAACCTGCCAGAGGAAGTAGTTGAAGTGGGTATAATTACAACTTTTAAAAGATATTTTGACAGGTTCATGAATAGGAGAGGTTTAGAGGGATATGGGCCAAATGCAGGAAAAATGGGACTAGCTCAGGAAGCACGTTAGTGTAGTGGTTAGTGTAACGCTTTACAGCGCCAGTGACCCGGGTTCAATTCTGGCTGCTGTCTGTAAGGAGTTTGTATGTTCTCCCTGTGTCTGCATGGGTTTCCTTCAGGTGCTCTGGTTTCCTCCCGCATTCCAAAGACGTATGGGTTAGGAAGTTGTGGGCACGCTATGTTGGTGCCGGAAGCGTGGCAACACTTGCGGGCTGCCCCCAGAACACTTTATGCAAAAAAGATGCATTTCACTGTGTGTTTTGATGTACATGTGACTAATAAAAGATATCTTATCTTACCTTGATAGGTCTGAATGAGTTAGGCTGAATGAACCAATTTTTATGCTGTATAACTCTGTGACTCTAAAGGATAGCGTGGTGTGATCTAACCTATAAACTGTAAATGTCTCATACCAATGAGTCTCTCATGTAATCATCTCCAAGCCAGCATTAGACATTTACATTCCTTTGTCATTCTGCAAGAGGCAGCTCTTGGCTTGCTCTCCAAGTCTAGTTCAGCACTTGAATCATTCAGAAGTGGGTTCATTTTTCGGGATGTTTTGCAACGTGCCCCAGTATTTCCTGACCCTGATACAACTTGCGCTGACAGGGTAAAGATTAGAAAGAGACTTAAAGTTTGCTGTTATATTGTGGTTCTAATTAAAGAGCTTCTTTTAATCATTCTCATGATATGAATGCTGCCAGGTGCTCCTGCAGATGGAGGTGGTGAATTGCCTTTTACAACCACCACATGGGTTTGTAGTGAAGGAATTTCCAAAGTGCTGTTAGGTAGAATTTGATCATTGTAATGAAGAGGGAGTGCCAATGTATTTCCATGTCAGGATGGTGTGTGATCTGGTGGGGAACCTGGAGGTAGTGACGCACCCACATGTGTGCGAGGTGGCTAAGGTTTGGGTGCAGGGATCCCACACAATATTTTACCTTTATTGGTCAGCCAGGTCCCTGTGACCAGAGGCGCCAAGTAATAAAGTTTGCTCCAATCCTCATTTATTTGCTCATAGGTTTCTCTACAGTTGTTATCTGTAATAATTCATCAATGGTCAGACTGCTGTTGGGAGAATAGCCAGAATAATCTGTTCTGGATACAAGATTGAAGTCAGACCGTTCATTGAAATGTGGAATGCAGGTCCAGTGACTCCTTTGTAGCTGTGAAGATGATTGCAGTCACAGTTGGACCCCAAGGGCATCCAACCAATAAGTGTGCTCAATGGGCTTCACATGAACAACTCAAATTCTCCACAGTAATCAAAAAGCAAAAACTGCTGGTGTTGAAAATATGAAATAAAAACAGAAAATTCTGGAAATACTCAGCTGGTCAGGCAGCATCTACTCAGCTTTGATGAATGGTCATCAACCTGAAGCATTGTTTCTCTCTGGTTGCCCGCAAGCAATAACAGCACTTTCTGTTTTTATTTCAAGTAGTTCACAACATCTTAAGCAAATCCAAGT
Source organism: Pristis pectinata (assembly GCF_009764475.1). Lineage (NCBI taxonomy): Eukaryota > Metazoa > Chordata > Chondrichthyes > Rhinopristiformes > Pristidae > Pristis > Pristis pectinata. The sequence continues at coordinate 538,677 of NC_067433.1, forward strand.
CTGGTCAAGCTTCAAATGCTGTTTCTGGCTCAGGGGTAACGCTCTCACATCTGAGCCAGAAGATCATAAAGTTGAAACATGGTCAAAGTCTCGGCTGGTGATCCTATAAAAAGCTGACAGTGTTCCTGTGTCGTTCTTTGTGACTTAGTAAAGGTTCTACATAAATATAAATTCTTATTGTTGGATTTAAGCTGAGAGACAATTTTTACGGTTGAAATGCTCCTGGGGATTGAGCCATCATTCACTCAATATGAAAATGAGAGTGGGATATGTTCTGCATGGAGCGACTGGACAGTCAGATGTTTACACACTTTCCAAATTCCCACAAGGCTTTTAATGCCTAGGTCATGCAACACTTGGTTTTGTGCTATAACAGACAAATGCATCGCAAGGTGATATCTATGGTTAATCCTTCTCCATCATAACATGGTGAAAGGCCAGCGTTCACCTTGAACTACAGTCATGTCCTGATTTGCAAATGTTGGACATAAATTTTCACTATAACAGCATTGACCGTTTGGGGTATAACTATTCAACTTGCACTGTAACAAATAGTGTGCCACTGTCCTCTTCACACAGCAACACACCATACCAAAATACTCGGAAGGCATTTCATCCAGCTTTGGCAATTCATGAAATTTTGCTTAATGAACCATTGTTCAAGGATGCGTCACTTTTGTAGATCAAGGAATTACTGTATCATGAAACTCTGACTTAAAATACTGACCTCCCTGCAGAAGAAATCCTTCCATAGAATTAACTTGAATTACTGAGATAACTCGGCAAGGTGATGCTTCTTGTACTTCGTTTGCATGAGAGGAGCATTTCTTTGTGGGAAGACCAAAACTAGGGACAGTAAGTAAGTCAGCAGTAAGTCCAGGAGAAACTTCTTTCCTCAGAGAGTGGAGGTACGTGGAACTTGTTCCTAAAGGAACTAGTTGAAGTGCAATATTGGAGGAGGTTTTTACAGGGAATCTGGTTAAATACATAAAACAGGAAGCAATAGGATAGGGGGGTGATGAGGGAGGAACATCGTGTGCTGAGAAAATTGTGACATGGAGCATTTGGACAAATGGCTTACTTCTGTTTAAAGACTCAGTGTACTGTTGTGACTTTGCATTTGAAATTCCTGATATGGTTCATTCAAATTATTGCAGGTTTAACTCTGAAGGTCGCTCTTGGCAGTTTTACTTGGGTGAGCAAGGATTTGAGAGGAAGATGAAAGACGAGATCAATCCATTGGAACTTAGATTAGTTCAAACTGCAGCAAGGTCCGCTCATCGGGGCTTATGATGAACAGGCACTTAAACGTGGAGCAAATCTTTGATTGTTGGCTGCATCTATTTTAACCCTATAGCAGGAAGAGTCTAACCACTCACTGAAAGAAAGCAATGATAAATGAGGTGGCTGATGAAGACCATAAACATCACTGATTTAAGAAGGGAGAGGCTGAAAGACTGAGGGAGGGTTGGGGAGAGAACTTAGGGCCCAGGAAGCCGTGGGTATGGCTCATAGATTAAAGTTGTGGAAGATTTGGGAGGATTAAAAAGTTGGAGGAGATTTCAGTGAAAGGAATCTCTACCAAGTTTCCGATTACATAAGTTATTTCTAGGCTGGAATCCTAATTTTTCATAATCTTCACACCAGAGAATTTGTAATATAGAACGATAAGGAGACAAACGATAAGAATACCATCACCTTAAGACATTTCAGCACATCAAGTAATACTTTGATTCTGCCACTCACTCATTTGTTAATATTTGTTTTTTTTAAACCCTTCCTTGGGTCTTATTTTTGTTCTTTACCTCTGATTGGACAATACTTTGGTGCTTTCCCAGTATGTGGCTGTGCTGGGTACCTCTTCATCAAATCACACAAAGCATCAAATGACACAAAGGGCAGGCACAGTAGTGTAGCAGTTAGCGTAACACTATTACAGCGCAAGCGACCCGGGTTCAATTCCAGCTGCCGTCTGTAAGGAGTTTGTATGTTCTCCCCCTGTCTGCGTGGGTTTCCCCCGGGTGCTCCGGTTTCCTTCTGCGTTCCAAAGACGTACGGGTTAGGAAGTTGTGGGCGTGCTATGTTGGTGCCGGAAGCGTGGCGATACTTGCGGGCTGCCCCCAGAACATTCTACACAAAGGATGCATTTCACTGTGTGTTTCGATGTACATGTGAGTAATAAAGATCTTATCTTCTTATCTCTTCTGTTTACAGATGCTAACTGGTGCACCATTGCTTCAACATTCCTTCTCTGAGAGTCTTACAGGTAAATAACCACCCAATAAGAGGTAGAGAATCAAAGCATGCGTGAACTATCTTCCAATATCACCCTGACTCTCCCGAGACAGACAAGACCTACCCAATACCTCGACGCCCTCCTCCTTTCATATCTGGAATCCCAACACCTACTCCACCAACACCCTACCATAGGGATTAGGGATATGACCCATTAAGATCAGTGATCCCCCCACCCTGACCCTCATCTGTTTCCTGTCCACACTCACCCAGATTGTACCTGCCATACAGGGAAACGAGTTTGTTAGTCAGGCTGGCTTCTGACCAAGCCATCCAAGAAAAGAGGCAAATAATGGACTAAAAGACTCCGCTGTGTGTGGGGAAAGCAGAGCTTGGGTTTCCTCACCTTCCCACTCAATTCACATCACTTACTCCATTCAACATCGGTGAACAGTCTCAGCAAATTATTTGAGAGAAATCCATATCATGGAGCAGGATTGCTCACTCCTTTTCCCATTCAAAACTGAAGTGCATGGATATAACAAGACTTGGGTTTGAAATGAAATTCTTAAAAGTTCCTCATCCAACCCAAGCCTACTTCTTTTGGAGGATAAAATAACCCCATTGTTTCAGTTTTGCTTGTCCAGCAGATGAAGAGTTAATACCAAAATGGCACCATGATATTGGGACCTTACCTATAGAATCTTAAATCTCCGGCATTTGTTTTTGGAGAATACTTTGGTGAGATTCTGTTTATTCTCTGCAGTGTGTCCATTTTCAGACCTTCATTGTAACGTAACGATGCTTTTGCCTTTGAGCACAGTATCGACTGCTTCATTTGGGAAGTGGCAGTGCTTCCTGGTACCAGTAAGGACATCTGATTTGTCTTTCATCCATCCTGATCCACATCTCAGGAGGTTTCTACTTAATACCTTGAATGAAATGACATTGTGTATTTCGCCCTCCAACTGCCTTGTTTGTCTTTGGGCTTGGGGTCTACTTAATGTAATGTGAGCTTTATATATTAAACGTTACCCCAGAGCCCAATAAGTTATTGGTTCTAATAATTGAATTATGTATACATTCACCGGAAATTCTATCTTTTTTATTGTATGTCACATGGCCAGCATTTATTGCCTTGAGAAAACTTGGCAATTCACTTTCTTGACCCACTGCAGACCTTCAGGTCCTGACACACTGCAGTGGGGCAGTGAGTCTCTTGATTTAGACCCAGGGATGATGAACAGCAATATATTTCCAAGTGTATGACTTGCAGGGGAACCTGCAGGTGTTTCCACAGACCTGCTGTCTTGTCCTTCTAGCTGGTAGAGGCCTTGGCTAGTTGTGTAGTGCATTTGGTTGATGGCATCCACTGGAGTCACAGTGTGCAGTGGTGGAGGGAATGGACAGGTGAGGTGAGATAAATGTGAAGTGTCGCATTTTGAGAGATCAAACCAGGGTAGGACTTGTACAGTGAACAGTCAGGCCCTGGGGATGTAATGGAACAGAGTGACCCAGGAGTACAAGTGCACAGTTCGCTGAAAGCAGCTTCACAGGTAGACAGGATAACAAGAAGGCAAAAAGGAGTACAATTCTTTCTTTCTTTCCTTTTTTAGTGAAATGTATTCCACAATGGATTGTTGTTGTTATTAATATAGTTGTGGATGAGCTTGTCACCAAAATTATCCATATTTAGTAATAATGTCTCATTTGGTGAACTGGGCATGCCCTTGGCAAGTTGAATCGTAAATCAACTTAAAAGCTAGTGGAAATGTGAGCCCCAGCATTTTGGATGTAACACAGCTATGGTTAAACAGAGATCATATCCTACCTCAAACACGTATTGAAGAGCCAATTTTCCAACATCATGCCTCGCTCTGTGTAAATGATGGGCTGAATGGCTTCCATTCAGCATATAAGATTAATTGATTCTGCGGGATATTGTAAAACACAGGTTGCGACAACTTAAAACAGGCTTCTGACATCCAGGATCAAATGTTTAACAGAATAATTTGATTCTTGATTTCGTTGATGTGACTTTACCTTTTGTTAATTTTGATCAATTCTATTCGATGACAACAAAATCTTGTACTTATAAAATGTCTCTAATGGGATAAGGTGAAAACATCAAATAAAAATACAAGCCACCTAAGGTCAAATCTTCTAGACATTGGCATATCTGATCAAAAAATCATAAAAAGGATACACAAATTGGCAATTGACTTCAAAATCCTTTTAAAAATGTTTTAAAAAAAGATCAAAGCTATATTTTAGTTCCATTTGTCATTCAGAATGTGTTGGCAGAAGAGAAAAATTCTTCTGAAATGTCCTTCACTCCCCAAGAGTTAATGTAAGCCAGAGGTGGAGGAATGGCAAGCAATGTCAACTATCTTACCTGTCGGAAAGTGATGGCCCATTTTTCTTTTTGAAGGATCCGTGGTATTGTAGACTTCCTTAATTTCTCGCTTGAATTCCTGCCCAACTGTTTAAGCTCGTATGAAATGCATCTCGTGTAGCTGCTCTCAATGAACTACTGATAGCAATGTTGCAAGCATGCAGAACAAAAGAACTCTCGATCTCATAAATGTTGTCACCTTTTGCCAATAAGCACAAACTTCCTTCATTCCCAGACTCCCACCATTTCTTGAATGATAAAATGGTCTCTCAAAGAGGGAGAGCCACTCCCTCCAGGGATTCCCTCACTCACTGTTCACAGGCATTTACATTCATCAAGCAGTTACTGTAGAGCTGAGGTATCTAACATGTTGTAACCGGTACAACAAACCCACCATCTGCTGTTGCTTCAGTCAATCTGCTGGAGGAACTCAGTGGGTTGAACAGAATCTGTGGGAGGAAAGGAATTGTCGATGTTTCGGGTTGAAACCCTGCATCAGGACTGAGTGTGGAGAGGTGAGATGGACGGTGTAGAGAGCAGAAGGGGAGTGGTGAGACAGGAGTCCGAGGTGATTGGTGGACTGAGGAGGGGTGAAAGATGACAGGCCGGTAGTGCCAGGTAGGGGAGGGGAGTGGGGGTGGAGTTGGGGACAGTGGCAGGTGAATGATAGATGGAGGAAAAGAAAGAGAGAAAAAGAGAAAAAGGAATTGAGGGGCATATGGAGCAAGGTGGGGGAAGTATGAACTTCAGAGACAGCTGCTGGAGGGAGATGAGCAGGAACACAAAGGGCTACCAGTGCTGGACCCTGATAAGTAAAGGAGGTGAGAATGGGAACCACTAGGGGAGAGGTGTATGGCAGACGGAACTAGGACCAGATGGGGTGGGGTGGGGAGAACTGTGGGTGGATGGAACCAAAAGGTGGAGGGAAAGGGAGGTGTGTGATGGGAGCTGGGGAGTGGAGTTGGTTGTGGGAAAGGAGACAAAAATGGGAGAACCAGAGGAGGATCAGGAGAGAGAGAGAGACGGGGGTGAAGGAGGAAAGAATCTACGAGAGGGGAGGGTTGCCTAAAATTGGTCAGAGTGGGAATGGGAAGCCAAGTTGAAATGGTCTGCAACAGGGAGCTTGGGATGGCCATTGCGGACAGAGCACAGGTGCTCTGCAGAAGGGTCACCCAGTCTGATCGTGATCACTCTGACGTTGAGGGAGCCACGTTGGGAACAATGAATGCAGTGGATGAGGTTGGGGGAGGGGCACGTGAATCTTTGCCTCACCAGGAAGGCTGTTTAGGTCCCTGGATGGTGGTGAGGAAGTAGGTGTAGGAACAAGTGCTACACCTCCTGTGATTGCAGGTGAAAGTGCCAGGGGTCAGGGAGGGGTGGGTGGGAAGGGATGAGTGGACGAAGGAGTCATGGAGGGAGTGGTCCATGCTCTGCTGTTGCTTGCAAGGATGATAAGAATATTTAGCTTTGACTCCACCTAAATTCATGCTGGGGCCACCTGTCAATTGACAGTCACTAATCAAATTCCGTGTGTCACTTGCTGCTCTTGGACGACTGAGTCTGCAGGGTTATGATGCTAGGACATCAGACACAGGCTACAGGCAGTAGTCACTGGCATTGTGGGGTTTTCTTAAGCATTTATGGACTTGTACAGGACAGAATGCAATCACTAATCTCTGGAGTACGTACCATATGATCATAGTGTCTGCTTGTTCAAGGGCCCTCAATCAATCTAATTATACTTATTCAGGTAAATAAGAACAGGTATCATTCTGTAAATCTTCAGGGGTATGTGTGATGGAGACTGTAATCTGGCAGTTTAGCAGTTTACATTGCACTACATAGGAATTCTTTGAGGTTACATTGCAGTTCATAGGGATTGCACAGCATTCTTTGGGGTCACAGTGCCTGCTGGGGTCACACTGTTCTCTGTGGGGCCACAGTGCATGCTGGGGTCACACTGGACTCCGTGGGGTCACAGTACATGCTGGGGTCGCACCGTACTCTGTGGGGTCATAGTGCATGCTGGGGTCATACCGTACTCTGTGGGGTCACACTGTACTCTGTGGAACCTGGTACTCTCTGTGACATTACAGGGCACTCCTGGGGACACACTGCATGGTCATACTGTGGAATCTCACAGCACTCTGTGAAGTTATCATACAGCATGGAAACAGGCCATTTGGCTCAACTTGTCCATGCTGACCAGTGGGCACCTTTCCATATTAATCCCATCTCCGAGCACCTGATCCATAGCCCTCTATGCCAAACCATTCTAAACACTTCTTAAAGGCTGTCAGTGACCCAGCTTCCACCACTCTCTCCAGCAGTGTGTTCCAGGTACTCACCGCTCTCTGGGTGAAGAAGGTTCCCCTCAGATCCCCTCTAAACTCTTCCCCCTTCCCCTAAACCTCTTTCCTCTAGCTTTATCTACCTCTTGATCTGGGGAAAAGTTTCCTGCAGTCTACCCTATCCATACCCGTCCTCATTTTATATACCTCAGTCACGTCCCCTCTTAACCCCCTCCACTCCAGGGAGAACAGACCCGGCCTCTCCAGTTTCTCCTCATCACTGAACTGCTCCATCCCAGGCAACATCATGGGGAATCTCCTCTGCGCCCTCTCCAGTGCCATCAGTCCTTATGCTAAAGTCATATTGGAGTCCGTGGAGTAACACTGTATTCCTTGGGATCATACTATGCTCTGTGGTGCCCTATTGCGTACAATGGGTCACTGCTGCTTGTGGGGTCAGTAAGCTCTCCGTGAGGGTCATTCTACACTCTGTTAGGTCACACTGCAACCGTCTGGTCACATTAAACACCATGGGGTTATACTGAGTGGAGTCACACACTGCACACTGCAATGTCACACTGTATTCACAGAAACACAGAACAGTACAGCACAGGAACAGGCCCTTCAGCCCATCGTGTCTGTGCCGACCACGACCCAATCTGAACTAATCCCGTCTGCCTGCACATGGTTACATCCTTCTTTTCCCCACCTGTTCCTGTGTCTGTCTAAATGCCTCCTAAACGTTGCTGCCATATCTGCTCCCACCCCCTCCCCCAGCAGCACATTCCAGGCACCGACCACTCTCTGTGTAAAAAAATAGGCCTTGCAAATCTCCTTTAAAGGGGCATGGATGGTACTTGCAATGTTTATCTCTCAATGAGTATTATTAAAATAGACATTAATCACAGAGGTCAGACCTTCCACCCAAATGCAGGCGCTAGTGCCGAAACATAACCGTGTATTTACACCAAACTCCTATGTTGAAGTTTTGGTGTCCCTGTAAACTTGGCACTGGCTTCTCCACCCTGCTTACCAGTTCAAAGTACCATACAAGTGCGAGCCCTTTTTTGTGTTGTCAATTCTACCTGCTACTCTGCCATCAAACACAATTCATCGCACATTGACAAAGGAGGCTACTACAAGAGTGAAGCCTGGTTTCACAGGCTTATTGAAACTCTTAGCTCAGCCAGGAGCCCAACACAATCCACTGACACTGAGTTCACACGAATACTATATCTGAACAGTGTTAAAGTGCTCTGATTGATTGAATATACAATTGAAGGTTGACTCTTTGCTTTTGCCAGTCTACACTTATTTCAACATGTAGCTGCTTCAATCCATCACATTCTTGCCATGATTTAAATGCTGTGTGGACAATTCGGTTTGATTTCTCTTCCGTCTTCTCTTTTTAAACACTGAAATCTTCATTTCGATTTTGTCATCTTCTGGCACCCTGTGCCCTGTACTAGTGATCCTGCGTGAAGTAAATTATTCTTGGAACTTCAGTGGCTGAAGATAAATTGGATTCAGCTTCCTCCTCATCCTCCAATTTCTGCCCCCACACCCCTCCAATTCACCACCACAAGAGCTAAGAATAGCAGGATAATCATTACCTGGGACTGAGTCACAAAGGTTGTAATCCAAATGGACTTGCATTGTGCACAGAAGAAAATCAAGGAGCGAATGCAGAATAACCCCACATGATTTTCACAACATCATCTTGGTCAGCTTTTATTTTTGGTTTATATTTTATTGTTCCTTTTCTTATCTTTTCTATTGGTGTTTTCTCTAGTTTTTGAAATTCCAGGTACATGCAGGTATCATTTGAGCTGCAGGCTTGAAACACACTTCATTTTGTTTGCTTTTCTGACGACTTCCACTTTTAAACTAGTCATGATTGGTCCATTGAGAAACTCATTGCATCTGAGAGCTTGGAGATTATTTAGGATGCCTGAAGAAAGGTGTTTTTACTTATAGAGTCATGGAGTCACACTCCCAGACACAGAGTCCACATCTGTCACAGATATCCAGTCAGAATAACACCCCTCCACCACTACCCTCTGCATCCTATTACCAAACTAATTTTGGATCCAGTTTGTCAACACGCCTTGGATCCCATGTGACTTAACCTTCTGGACCAGGTTATCATGTGGGACCTTGTCAAGTAAGTCCATGTACACTATTCTGCCTTCATCAGTTTTTTTCATTACCTCCCTGAAAAACTCACTCAGATTTGTGAGACCTGATCTCCCCTGCACAAAACCATGCTGACTTCTCCAATCAGTCCCTCACTTTCCAAGTGAGCATAAATGCTTTCCCTCAGAACCTTCTCCAACAAGTTCCCTACCACTGATGTAAGGCTCACCAGCCTGCAATTTCCAGGCTCATCCCAACTCTCCTTTTTGAATAAAGGGACAACATTAACTATCCTCCAGTCTTCTGGTACCTCACCTGTGGCTAACAGAGTTGCAAAAGTCTCCGTCAGAGTCCCATCAATCTCCACCCTTGTTTTCCTTAACACCCTGCGATAGATCCTATCGTGTCCTGGGGATTTATCCACCCTAATGCATGCCAATATTTCTAGCATTTCCTCCCTCCTGATACAGTCATGCTTCAGAATACCTGTGTACCCCTCAACTCTCCAGCCTCCACATCCTGATGAATGCTGATGAGAAGTATTCATATAGGCCCTCACTGGCTCTACACATAGATTAACCTCTTGGTCCCCATGAGGATGTATTCCTTCCTTAGCTACCCTCTTGCTTTCAATATGTTTATGAAAGGTTTTAGGATTCTCTTTAATCGCCAAGGTCATTCCATGGACTCTTTCTGCCCTCCTAATTTCTCTCCTATATCTCTCTAAATCTCAAACGATTCATTTGATACCAATTTCTATATTTAAAAATTCCTTCCCCTCTACACCTTTCACACTAAAATGATCTCGGTTAATCCATGGGAAGTTAAAATTCCCAACCACTGTAACCCTGTTACTCTTACACTATCTGCTCCTCTGTCTCTTGTTGGAAGGCCTGTAGTGTACCCCCAGCAAAATGATTGCCTCCTTTTTGATTGTACACTCTACCAATGTGATCCCATTTGAAGAGCTTTCTAGATATCCTTCTTTATTATCCAGTAATCAAATTCTTAATCAATATTACATCCCTCCCCCGCACCCCCCATCACATCTGAAGATTCTATAGCCAGGGTTGTTGAGTTGCCAGTCCTGCCCTTCTTTCAGCTGTCTTTGTTAAATCAAAATATATTCCCACATGCTGTACTAAGCTCATTCGCCTTATTGGACAGAGACCTTGCATTAAAATAGATCCACTGGAACAGGTCCGAAGACCTTGCAGGGAGGTTTGACAGTGCTGTTGGAAAGGGTTTGAACTAATTTGGCAGGGGAATGGGACAAGGAGTAAATGTACAGTTGGGAGGGAAGTGCAGTCAAATATTGAACGAAAACGTAGTCAGCCCAGTAGACAGAGCAGACAAAGTGTGATAAGGTACATGTGGGAATTTACAAAGTACAAGGCTAGATTTATGATAGTGCCTTTCTCATCCCTTTCATGACATCTCAAAGCGTTTACTAGCCAGCGGATGTTGAAGTGTATTCATTTTTGTAGATGTTTGATCCTGACTAGTTAGTCTACCGGCCAGGACACTGAGGTAAAACCCCTGCTTTTCTTCAGAGGAGTGCCCGGTATTTTGTGTCTGATTGAGCAAAGAGATGGGAACTTGGCTACAAGTCTTATACTGCAGGTTGTCCCTCAGGATTGAGGATGACCTACTTTCACTCTACTTTTGTAGGTTCTGAACTGGGTGATAAAACTGGTGTGGGGAATCATAGGCTCTTCAACAGACAGGGCAGGAGGGGCCTGATTCAGTGGCTGGTGAGTAGTTTCTGGTCTTGCACTGTACTGCTACTGCAAAACAACAAATTTCACGTCATATGTCAGTGATAATAAACCTGATTCTGATTCCATCTTTGGGCTTCTGTGTGCTCCCAATACATGAATTTGAGTTCCTCATTCCCATCCTGATCATTTTCTTCCCAATTTGAGCATTTATGGCCCAGGATGTTGCATTTCTTCAAGAGGTATTGAGCACATCCTTGAATCTTATTCTCGATCTGTCATAATCTTCTCTCATGACACTGTTCAGAGTAGGTTTGTCTGACGTCAGCAGGCGAGAGACATGAACTGCCAATGAAGTATAACTAGGGAGTGGTTACTGATGTTGGTTCACATCCTTCCAGTGAACTTGGAGGAATTTGTGCAGGTGGTATCTCTCCAGTGCCTTGAGGTGCCTCTTGTACATCATCCCAGTATCTGAAGCATACAGGAGGGTAGGATCACTGCTACTCACTAGATCATGAGCTTTTTTTTAAATCAGGTCTGAGGTCTTGACCTTGAAATACATTTTTCCTCAATTGACCAAAAGTTGTGCAGGTATATTAAAGGAGAAATTCATCATCAGTGATTGACTTCTGCCAAGAAGTGTCTCCTGAGTTATGGAGAGTTTTGCAGGGTCTTGCTGTGAATCTTTATTGTTGAGTGTGATATCTTGAATGGTGCAGCACTCCCCAGATTTTGGGCTCACAAACCCACAAACCACAAGTTGACAGATTGTACTCATGAGATGGTGCAAGTGTTTGGCTGACTGTGCTATCTTCATGCATCAAAAGGTATGTTGTATGCACTCACAACTTACAGCTCACAGACCTGTGATCCCCCCACCTTCCACCATCGAGGATTTTTCCGCCTTCTGTTGAATCTCTCCAAGCTCCAGCTTTGGCTCAGGTTTGGTAGTGAACCCATTTTCCATGGCTGTTCTGCTTGAGATCTGACACAAAGGACAAGATCCAATTCTGACAGCAGGAATACAATGTTCACACATTTAGAATGAGGAACTTGTTTGCAACTTGTCACCTTCAGTGTTTGTCTCAACACAATCCAAAGTATGCATTTATTTCCATGCAGTTTGAGGCAGAAGGCTTTGTACATAGGCCTGTACATGAAAGAAAGAAATCAGATTTGTGTAGCACTTTCTCATGCCCTAGAATGTCCCAGAGACCATTTTCTTCAGATTTTATCGAGTCACTCACAGCTATCAATGTGCATACTTTTGGTAATTGGTTAAAGGAGCAGTGGCAGTAGAGCAAAACATAATCTGCTGGAGGAACTCAGCGGGTCAAGCAGTGCCTGTGGAGGGAAAGGAGTGGTCAGTGTTTCGGGTCGAGACTCTGCATCAGGACTGGCAGAAGAGCTGCTGCCTCATAGTCCAAGCAACTGGATTGAATGGTGTCTGGAGTTTGTTTTTGACTTTTCTCCGTGTAGTCCTATTTCCTCCCTCTTACCAAAGATGATTGGTTTAATTGGCCACTATAAATTGCCCAAATGTGTTAGTGAGCGGTGGAATCTGGGGCTGTTGATGGGAATGTGGGGAGAATAAAATGTGATTAGCATGGGAATAGTGGAGGATGAGTGTAAATCGATGCTTGAAGGTCCACACAGACTCGGTGTGCTGCAAGGCCTGTTTCCATTCTCCATGACTCTATGAAAATTCTCTTCTACAAATGTTTCTACTGAGGTTGTGTCAATCTGTCTATTCATTGCCTGCTGCCTTCCCTCAGATACATACCTTCTCCTCACATCCATTGCTATCTCTCAGTGTGTGATGTGAAGTAAGTTTGCCACGCTGGCCCGGATCTGGACAGAGCAGCAATCACAACCAACAGAAGCAAAAGCTTTCTGGATTCTTTGTGGTCCTTGACCCAAAATCTTGAATTAAGAACAAATAACCTCAATCCTGAAGGACAGCTCCAGCAAGAAGATCAGTGCATCTGAGATGGTATATTACTTGCACTATTTTGTTTGCAAACATCGTGATTGCTCAGGATGATCTTCTAAAGACCGACAAAGGCCACTGATATAGAAAAAAGACAATACAACACGTCAAACGAAACTGTCATTATAATATTTTCCTCCATAATTAAACTGATTGTAAATATACAAGGCTCCACAACACATTGGCTTCAAGATTCCATTAAGGGTGGTGAACCATCTTGGACAGGATAACACCAGAATTCTGTTTTTCAGTAGAGGCTGAGGGGTGACCTGATGGAGTTCTTCAGGATTATGAAGAAGTTTTCTTGGGTGGATGTTGGAAAGATGTCACCATGTGCAGGGAGTCCAGAATCTGCAGTGGCTAATAGAATTGTGACTTTAAGGAGCAACTTGTTTGCTCTGAGAACTTGATGTCACATAGAGTGGTTGAGGTGAATAATAAAGATACGATTAAAGGAGAGCAAGCTAACACCATGGTGATGGAGTGAGATGGGAAGAAGGTTGTGTGGAGCATTAATGTCAGCATAAATGGTCTGTTTTGAACTGCAAAGGGGATATTAGCATCACTGACAAGAGTGGCATTTATTGCCCATCCCTAACTGCCCTTCAGGTGGTGATGGTGGTGAGATACCTTCTTGGACCAGGGTAATCCATGCAGTGATTGTAGTCTCACAGTGCTTATGGGGAGGGAATTTCAAGAACTGGACTCAGCAATGCAGGAATGGCAATATATTTCCAAGTCAGGATGTTGTGTGGCTTGGAGGAGAACTGCTGTGATGGGGTTCTCACCCACTGGCTACCATTGATGGTGGAGGTTGCAGGTTTGGGAGATGTTATTTTAGCTGCAGTGTGTTGGTCCTGGAGCGAAAGTCTGATTCTGTTTGTACAACAGTCTCCTATTGCTCAATCACACTGTAGACCACTTCTTCTAATTTAGATACCGGTCCTCAGATGTTCATGAGAAGTACTTTGCAAGACCAACTTTACTAAAAATGATTTTGTCTTGTGCAATCTGGTGCCACTGATCCACCTGGTTTCATTCTTATTGTGCTTCATGCTGGTGATGTTAGGCCATTTCATTAAGAATGGTCAGTAAGAATTAACTACACTGGGTGGATCTGGAGTCCTATTAGCAAAGACAGTGGGTTTTCACAACAACTCCTAATACATTTGTTTGGCAAAGTTGTTGAAAACTTTGCTCCTTGAAGGCTTTGTTTTAATTTTTTGATGATGACCCATAATCCTGGACTCCCCAACTGGTGGAAACAGGCTGTCTGTTCATTCCATCAGTTCACCTTAATGCCAATTAGTCTGTAAGTAAAATCTAAAATATTATGACATTTTCAACTAATCACAGTCATTTCCTGGGTATGTCAATGCAGTAGATCTGTAAGGCAGGATGATCACAGCAAGTATCACAGTGCCAAAGGTATCTGCCCTGCATCAGGCATTGGGTCACCTTTGCTGACTTTTTGCCTGGCTGTAACAGCTTGGCCAACCCTGGTTAACACTGAACTCCTGAGGTCTCATCAGCACACCTATATCTGAATTCCCTCCAGGTGTAATTGAGACAGGAATTAATTGATTTGGATCTTGAAAACTAAATAACATCCAATTGTTTTGCAAAATAGATTCAGGAATTGAAAGTTTAGTCTAATTCTTTGTTAAAAACTTTAGTCCATGCAATGCTATGTGCCTGTGATGCTGCTGCAAGTCAGTTTTTCATTGCACCTGCACACAGATGGACTTGTGCCTTTGACAATAAAATCGACTGACTTTAAATTATTGAAAGGCAGAGCCACTTTCAAAATTGTGTCTTGGATAAATGTCTGTGTATATCTTCATATTTCACAGAGTTATACAGCACAGAAATTAGGCCCACTATGTCCATGTCAACCATGAAGTACCAATCTATACTAATCCCATTTACCAGCTTTCCAAACACTGGTAATTCAGGTGTGTGTCTAGGTACTTCTTAAATGCTGTCAGGCAGTGCATTCCAGATTCCAACCATCCTCCAGGTAAAAAGTTTCTCTCTCAGGTCCCCTCTAAACCTCCTTACCCTAAACCTATGCCCTCTAAGTTTTAGATACCTTTGCTATGGGGGAAGTTTCCTGCAATGTCCCCCATAAGTCTGTACCTCTGTCTGGTCCCCCCTCAGCCTCCTCTCCTCCAAGGAAAACAGACCTGTGTCACAAAAAGAATGAGATCGTGGAGAACCTAAATGTGGAACACCGGAACGAGATTGGAGTCGGGGTGCTTCATCGGTACCAAATGTAGAATGGTGTACAGAAGGAATCTTGCCTTGGGACTCTGAGATGGGGTCCCAACACAGAAACAGGGTTTTCCAGGAGAAACAGTGAAACCAGGACTGCTCTAGAGTTGACAGCTCTAAACAGCCAGAAGACAAAGTATACCCAGAGACAGACCAATAATCTGGCAACCAGTGTTTGTGAAACCAGGGTTCTTATACTAGTCTCCTGATGGAACTCAGGTGTGTGTTATTAGGCAAATAGAAGTGCATGGAAACCATGTGCTGCACAACAAGGAACCATCAATGGGGATAAGGGGCAGAATCGAGAACCAGCACTCGGAACCATGACAGTACCATCTCCCCCCACCAACAGGAGCCTCCAGGCAACCCACTGGGCTTGTCCAGATGGTTCTGATGGAATTCATGAATGAGGGAAGGGTCCAAAATGAAGGAGCGAGGAACCCAGGAACAATCCTCCAGACCATATCCCTCCCAGTCGACCAAGTATTGCAGGCCCCTGCCCCCGGCGGTGCACAACCAGTAAACACTGGATGGTGTATGCTGGATGGTTGTCAATGATCCAGGGGGGCGGAGGGGTCTTGGCTGGAGGGCACAACAGACTGCTAGCCACTAGCTTCACCTGGGACACGTGGAAAGTGGGCTGTATCCCCAGCTGTAGGCAATTCGAGCTGGACCGCCGTGGGATTGACAATCCCCTCAAATCTCAAAAGGTCCCAAGAAGCGAGGGGTGAGTTTCTTGGGCCCGTCTTTGAGTGGGATGTCCCTAGCCAAGAGCCAAACCTTCTGCCCAGGCTGGTATTCCGATGCAGGAACCCAATGGCGATCAGCAATCTCCGGTTGCGGTCGGCAGAACAGAGCAGTGCCACGTGTGTCCTTCCAGACCTTGCAGCAATGGCCCTGAACTGAGGGCACAGTGATATCCTCTTCATGGATGGAGAACAGAGGGGGTTGGTAACCGAGTGAGCATTTGAAGGGGGATCTTCCAGTGGCAGTGCAGACCACAGAGTTGTGGACGTACTCAACCCAAACGAGGTGGGTGCTCCATGTAGACAAGTTGTTCGCCATTATGCAGCGCAGTGCTGCTTCCAAATCTTGATTCGCCTGTTCCGTTTGGCCGTTCGTCTGTGGATGGAAACCACACGATAGGCTTACAGACGTTCTGAGGGCCTGACAAAAAGACCTCCATACTGCAGAGACGAACTGGGGACCCCAGTCAGAAATAATGTCTGCAGGGATTCCATGGAGGCAGAAGACGTGTTGGATGACCAGGTTGGCTGTCTCCCGAGCTGTAGGGAGTTTGGGAAGGGCCACAAAATGCACTGCTTTGGAGAATTGGTCCACTATGGTGAGGACAGTTGTGTTCCCGTGAGAAGGGTCAGTCCCGTGACAAAATCCAGGGTGATGTGGGACCATGGATGGCTTGGTACGAAGGGACGAAGCAGTCCAGCAGGTGGTCGGTGGGAGGCTTTTCCACAGGTGCAGACAGAACAGGTAGAAACAAAGGAACAGGTATCAGCGTATATGGAGTGCCACCAGAAGTGTTTCTTTGAAAGGAGAAGTGTCCTATCAATCCCCGGATGGCAAGCGAAATGAGGAGAATGTCCCCTCTGAAGAACCTGAGACCACACGGACTTGGGTACAAAAAGGCAGATGGGTGGTCCGTTACCTGGGTCAGGTTGGGCTTCCTTGACTATGGCCTCGATCTCCCAGGTGAGGGCCGCCACCACACAGGACTGGGGAAGAATGGTCTCGGGGTTAGGATGGTCCTCCTCGGTAGTGTATTGCTGGGAGAGAGCATCAGGCTTCTCGTTCTTGGACCCAGGACGATACGTTAACGTAAACCTGAACCTACCAAAGAATAAGGCCCACCGGGCGTGGTGGGAATTCAGGTGTTTAACGGTTCAGATATATTCCAGGTTCTTGTGGTCTGTCCAAATGATAAATGGATGCTCTGCTGCCTCTAGCCAGTGCCTTCATTCCTCTAAAGCAAGCTTGACTGCCAGTAACTCCCGGTTCCCCACATCGTAATTACATTTGGCGGGGGACAACCAGCGAGGGAAAAAAGCACAGGCGTGCAGTTTCTGATCCGGGCCCTGGTGTTGTGAGAGGACCGCTCCCACCCCGGAGTCAGAGGCGTTGACCTCCACAATGAATTGACTGGAGGGGTCTGGTTGGACCAGGATGGGGGAGGACATGAAGCGTTTCTTCAGCTCCGAAAACACTGAGTCAGCTTCGGTGTTCCAAAGAAAAGGGGTCGTAGGTGAAGTGAGTTGAGTTAGGGGCGCCACCACCCGACTATAATTTCTAATGAAACAGCGATAGAAATTTGCAAACCCCAGAAACCATTGGAGTTGCTTGCGTCATGGGTTGAGGCCACTCTGCCACCACCTGGATCTTCTCGGGATCCACCCTCACTCATCCACTCTCAATGATGTATCCTGAGAAGCTGATGGAGGGAACATGGAATTCGCATTTCTCAGCCCTGACGAAGAACTTGTTTTCCCAAAGCCTCTGGAGGACCTGACGGACATGCTGAGTGTATTCCTGGAGACTACTGGAGAAGATCAGGATGTCATTCAGATAGACAAACACAAATCGATTTATGAAGTCTCATAGGCCATCATTGATCGGACCTTGGAAAATGGCAGGAGCATTGTTGAGGCCGAATGGCATTACCAGGTATTCGAAGTGGCCGAGAGGGGTTTTAAACGCTGTTTTCCACTCGGCTCCTCCCTTATCCTGACCAGATGGTAAATGCTTCGTAGATCTAATTTAGAGAATATGGTGACCCCGTAAAGTAGTTCAAAAGTGGAACCGATGAGAGGCAGTGGGTATTTGTTCTTGACAGTTATGTTATTTAGGCCCCAGTAGTCGATGCACGGACACAGTGAACTGTCGTTCCCCACAAAGAACTCTGCACGTACTGGTGAGGATGAGGGACGAATAATGCCTGCCGTGAGAGATTCATTGATATACCCCTCCATTGCTTCCCTCTCTGATTGGAACAAGTTATATAACCGTCTAGTAGATAGAGCTCTGGAGAGAATGTTGATCGCGCAATCGTATGGCTGGTGTGGAGGCAGGGCAAGAGCCCATCGCTTGCTAAATACTTGCCCCAGGTCATGATACTCCACTGCGACCCTGGTCAAGACTGGGGTTTCAGCCGCCGACAAACTAGTGGTAGACTTTACTGGGGAAAGGGCTGACTGGAGACAAGTGGAGTGGCAGAACGGACTCCAAGTGGCTATCCTGTCTGTGGACCAATCAATGTAGGGATTGTAGCGGCTCAACCAGGGGTACCCAAGAACCATCGGAGTCTGCGGGGAGGCTATCAGATGAAATTGGACCTGTTCTCAATGGTTTCCAGAGATAAGCAAAGACAGCAGAGGTGTACGGTGTGCGACTTGGGTCAGCAGTCTTCCATCTAGTGCCCAAACTTCTAGAGGGGTACTCAGTGGCTCCCAAGGAATCTCAACCCGGGAAGCTACGTCTTTGTCCAACAGATTTCCCTCGGTGCCGGAGTCCACTAAGGCGGAAAGGGACTGGGACTGTTGGAGGTGCCTTATGGTAGCTGGGATCAGCAACCAGTTCTGAGGGACAAAAGGGAAAGTTGTCTGGCTCACCAGGACCCCCTTCTCTACTGGTGAGCCCCCCCCCTCTTGGCCAAAGGGAAGTGGCAAGAAAATGGTCAGGCTGGCCGCAATAGAGGCAATTCCCAGCTGTTAACCTCTGACGTCATTCGGTGGGAGATAGGCGGTTCTGTCCCAGCTGCATTGGTTGCTTGCCTGGGGTGGTGCAATCAGCCAGGTCGGGAGCACCTCTAGGAGTGGAAGGAGCAGAAGGACCCGGAGAGGCTCAGGCTAGGAGAGGCTGGGAAGGTGACCCATGGGATGAACGGAGGTGTTGGACGAACCGTCCTCTCTCTGCTGTTCCCGGAGTCAGTTGTCCAGCCTGGTGGACAGGGAGATCAATGCATCCAGGCTGGTTGTCTCATCCCTTGCTGCCAACTCATCCTTTATCCTGTCGCTGAGGCCTTGCCGAAAAACTCCCTGGAGAGCCTCATCATTCCACCCAGAATTAGCCACTAATGTCCGGAACGCCACAGAGTATTCTGCGACACCGCGGGAGCCCTGATCGAAGGGGAGTAGTCGCTTGGCTGCCTCTTTACCCTGATGGGATGGTCAAAGACCTTTATCATTTCTGCAATGAATGTGTGAAATGAAGAGCAGGTCTCTGGCTGATTGTCCTAGATGGCGGTGGCCCATTTTAATGCACTTCCTCACAACAGCCCCACGATAAATGCTATCTTGGATCTATTGGTGGCGTATGTGGAGGGCTGCTGCTCAAATACTAATGACCATTGTAGTAGGAAGGATCAGCACTTTCCCAGATCCCCAGTGTAGGGTTCTGGGTCAGGTACATGCTGTTCCTTGGGTGGTCAGGTCATTAAACCATAGGGTAATGCGATTAAGGATTGTCCAGGCTGGTCAGACAGTTCTCAGAGCAGAAGAGGTAAGAGCAGAGACTCTACTGACCTGCCCAACAATGCATTGCTAGGGTACAGAAGTTTTCCATAACCTCCCAGAGCTGATGGCAGTGTTGGCCCAGGAATGAACCCTGGCTGGTGAGGGCCTCTTGCAGGGGATTCATGTCCACTGGGTTCGTGTGGGCCAGATTATTCTGTCACAATGTCACACAAAGAGCAAGATTGCAGATAACCCAAATGCAGAACTCCAGAATGAGACTGGAGTTGGGGTACTTCCTCAGTACCAAACACAGAACAGAAGGAATCTTGCCTCAGGGATCTAAGACCTCTAAGACAGAGTCCCAACACAAAAACAGGGTTTTCTAGGAGAAACAGCAAAACCAGGACTGCTCTAGAGTTGCCAGCTCTAAGCAGCCAGGAGACAAAGTATACCCAGAGATAGACCAATAATCTGGCCACCAGAGTTTGTGAAACCAGGGTTCTTATACTAGTCTCCTGATGGAACTCAGGTGTGTGTCATTAGGCAAATAGAAGTGCATGGAAACCATGTGCTGCACAACAAGGAACCATCAATGGGGATAAGGGGCAGAATTGAGAACCAGCTCTCGGAAGCACGATAACCTGGTCTTGTCAGTCTCTCTTCATAACTGAAACGCTCCATCCCAGGCAACATCCTGGTTCATCTTCTCTGCACTGTATTCAGTGCAGTCACATCCCTCTTGCAGCGGGGTGGCCAGATCTGTATGCAGTTTTACAAAATTGCTCCATAAACTACATGCTCTTATGTTCTATGCTCCAGTTAGTGAAGGCAAGTATCCTGTTTGCCTTCTTCGCCACGTTATCTACCTGTACTCCTTCAGGTGATCCTTGGACTAGTACTTCTATATCCCTCTGTTCTTTTATATTCCCCAAGGCCCTGTCATTCATTGTGTATATCCTTTCCTTATTAGTCTGCTCGAAGTGCATCACCTTGCACTCATTGGGAATGAATTCCTTCCACCATTGTTCTGCCCATCTCAGCAACTAATGTGGTTTCATTCTGAACGATTATCATTGCCCTTGACTATCATCCTCAACATCTGCAACACTACTCATTTTCATGGCAACTGCAGACTTACTAAACATACTTCCTACATCCATATCCATATTGTTAATGTATATGACAAGCAGTAAGGGTCCCATCACCAAAGCCTGTGGTAAATCACTAGTCACAGGTTTCCAGTCACAAAAACAACTACCCACCATCACTGGAGGCACACTAGAGTGCAGATGCTGGAGATGTGGAGCAACATGTGGAGCAACAATGTGGAATGGTACCGGAGGATTGGAGGTCCCCTTATTCAAAACAGTAGTAGGGATAGTCCAGGGAATTATAGACCAGTGAGCCTTACGTCTGTGGTGGGCAGGCTGTTGGAAAGGATTCTTAGAGATAGGATCTATGGGCATTTAGAGAATCATGGACTGATCAGGGACAGCCAGCATGGCTTTGTGAAGGGAAGATCATATCTCACAAGCCTGATAGGGTTCTTTGAGGAGGTGACCAGGCAGATTGATGAGGGTAGTGTAGTAGATGTGGTCTACATGGATTTTGGTAATGCATTTGACAAGTTTCCAAATGGTAGGCTTCTTCAGAAGGTCAGAGGGCATGTGATCCGGGGAGGCTTGGCCATGTGGATTCAGAATTGGCTTGCCCGTAGAAAGCAGAGGGTTGTGGTGGAGGGGGTGCATTCAGATTGGAGGGCTGTGACTAGTGGTGTCCCTCAAGGATCGGTTCAGGGACCTCTGCTTTTCGTGATTTTTATTAATGACTTGGATGAGGGGGTAGAAGGGTGGGTTGGCAAGTTTGCAGACGACACAAAGATTGGTGGTGTTGTGGATAGTGTGGAGGATTGTCGAAGATTGCAGAGGGACATTGATAGGATGCAGAGCTGGGCTGAGAAGTGGCAGATGGAGTTCAATCTGGAGAAGTGCGAGGTGGTACACTTTGGAAGGACAAACTCCAAGGCAGAGTACAAAGTTAATGGCAGGATTCTGGGTAGTGTGGAGGAGCAGAGGGATCTGGGGGTCCATATCCACAGATCCCTGAAAGTTGCTTCACAAGTGGATAGGGTAGTTAAGAAAGCTTATGGGATGTTAGCATTCATAAGTGAGACTGCGTCCAGTTCTGGTCGCCTCATTATAGGAAGGATGTGGAAGCATTGGAAAGGGTGCAGAGGAGATTTACCAGGATGCTGCCTGGTTTAGAGAGTATGGATTATGAGGAGAGACTAAGGAAGCTAGGACTTTACCCTTTAGAGAGAAGGAGGATGAGAAGCGACATGATAGAGGTGTACAAAATATTAAGAGGAATAGATAGAGTGGACAGCCAGCACCTCTTTCCCAGGGCACCAATGCTCAATACAAGAGGGCATTGCTTTAAAGTAACGGGTGGGAAGTTCAAGGGAGATATCAGAGGAAGGTTTTTTACCCAGAGAGTGGTTGGGGCATGGAATGTGCTGCCTGGGGTGGTGGTGGAGGCAGGTACATTGGTCAAATTCAAGAGATTACGAGATAAGCATATGGAGGAACTTAAAATAGAGGGATATGTGGGACGGAGGGGTTAGATAGTCTTAGGCGATGTTTAAAGGTCGGCACAACATTGTACTGTTCTATGATTCTATGATTCTATAACACACAAAGGAGCTGGACGAACTCAGTGGGTCAGGCAGCATCTATGGAGGGTCTAGCTCCTTTGTATGTTTACCCACTATCACTGTCTGTATCCGATTACTGAGCCAATTTTGGATTAAATTTGCTAAGTTGCCTTGGATCTCATAGGCTGTAACCTTTAGGACCAGTTTCCCTTATGGGACATTGTCAAAAAGCCTTATTGAAGTCCATGTAGACTACATCAACCACATGTTCAAATTCCTACAGTCCATTACTATACAATTAATCCTATCCAGTTCAGCAAATAAAACACATTTCATATTTTCAGTATCAGTGTTAGGTGGTGAGGCAAGCTGTGGTACACTTTGTCTCTATTTTTGTGGGAGGTGAATGTTGCTCAGGGATGTGTTGGTGATGGGAGTAGAAATGCCTGGGCCAAAGATCAGTACGCCTCGTTCCATCACTTTATTCAAAGTTATTGGCTTCTCAGCTGGTATGCATCCATTTTTAGCAGAAAAAGTATGCAGACATTTCTGATTTCAAGCAGCTTTTTCTAATCCATTTCTATTTTGTAAGTAAATTACTGGTTTCTCAAGCTGTGGTTGGCTCTGCACACTCCCCACTGTTTTCCTTATATTTGAACGCTATAACAAGTCAAAGATCCTGGTTGCATCCAGCCACAGGTGTCTAGGCTCCTGTCCTCCAATATCAGCCCGATTATCATCCCCAGTAATCTGGACAGCACCACCCCTGATCATCTGACCAACCAACACTGATAAACTTGCTGAATTTCCTGCACACCTACAGTCCTCTGTGCGATGGGACAATGCTCACGGTACTGAATGAGGAAATTATGTCATGTATATCCTGTGTTTTGTCACATTGGATCTCCTGGGTGTTCACACGTAATCGTTCCAACCACTTTTGCCTCTGGTTTGCGGAAGCTGTTGAAAGACCATTGGATCCCCCCTGCCTCATTTCCTCTGATTTTCCTCTGGCTTCTGCATCTGGTGAAACAGCAAAGCAACCCATATCCAAAGTGAAACCTTTTTACAAGTGGGAAGTTATTAAGTTGCCCGGATTTGAATCTGATTTTCTACCTATCCATCTTCTCCACCAGGAGCTAGCTTCAATTTGCTACATGCTGAGGACCTTTGAAGGCTAATTGCTTTGGTTAAGGGAAATATAATCTCTAGTTTAGAGCCAGCACAGAAGCATTCCTCTCTTCAGAATGGGAGGTGCTTGGATGTTGGAAGTCAGAAAAGGCAGCAGGTTAAAACCTGATTTTTTTCCATTCTTAACATTTTTATTTCAAGACATTATGTTCTATTATTAGGTTTCTTTTGTTAATTGACCAGGGCTCAGTGTGGAACCCAACCACACCCGACTGAGTTCCTGGCTGAGCCAGGAGTCCAGTCACTTCCTACCTTCCACCATCCACATGGAAAATGTTGGTAGAGTCTGGATCAGTCACCTGCTGGTGTGAAGACCGTGAGGTTCCATCTTGTAGCATTGTGTCAAGAGGAGGGCTTCTGGTGAGTGTCTTTGCTGAGCCAGCCATCTTCAGACTGGAAACAAAGGAAAATACCAGCAATCAAGGCAGTAACCTGTGGTTGGCAGGTTAGACATTCCTGCACCTTGCTTACTCCACAGACTGACTGTTCACATCTTTCTATGGACAGTTGGTGCTTCTTGAGAGACTTCTTACTGCTGGTCTGAAATGAGCACTTGGTCAAGTTATGGCTGAGGACATTATTCGCATACAGATTTATCAGAGTTTTCTTATAGTGAAATGTTCTGAGGTGTTTCACAGGAGTGATGTCAGACTCAGACAGACAATGAGATACGGGAGGAAATACTTAAATTTTTAAAAAAATTTTATTTACAGTGTGGTAACAGGCCCTTCCGGCCAGTTGGTTCTAAGGTATCTTAAAGGAGGAAAGAGTGTTAAAGGAGTGAAGAGCTTTAGGGAGGAAGTTCCAGAAGTTAAGTCCAAGGCAGCTGAAGGCTCAGCCACCGCTAGTGGAGAAATTAACGGGGGACAAACAAGAGGCTGGGATTTGAGGAGTGTGGAGATTTTGTTATGTTATCGATCTAGAGGAGGCTACAGAGATCAGAAGTGCTGAATTATTTTCACATTATAGCCTGTTATTGAATCTCATTTGATAATGCACCTGTGAAGAGCACCTTATTCCAATGATGGCATTGTATAAATGGAAGTTGCTGTTGTTGATATATGTTTGTCCTCACCGGCTAAATGCTTGCAACAGTGTGATTCCCAAAGGGAACACTTGCTGAGCCACCTGCCTTTGATTTGCTTGGGGCGCACTGAGCATCAGGTTGAGCAATAGCTTTTTATATGTTGTTATCTACTTATTATCATAGAATTCAGGAAGTCAAAGACATTTCCTATTTATTTCTTTCAAACCTGTCCAATGCTGTGAGATAACAGGGACTGTGGAGGATGATTGGTGCTTGCTGAGTCTAAGCACTTCTGCAAGTCTTCTACAATCTGAATTTTTAATGTGAAATGGACCTCAATTTCTTTTTAATCCTGTGCTTTTAAATTTTCTCTTTATTAACATTGGAAACAGAAGTCAAGAAAGCAGCTTCCTCCCTTCTGATTCAAATCTATTTATGTTGATATTTATAAACCTAATTGTGTAGTGGTAAGCTCCCAGTTCATCAAACTCTCATCTTTTAAAGTAATGGCTCCAATTAAGCTCGCTGCCTTAGCACCAACAGTCAGAGCCTCGCTTTCTGGCCCTGAGCCCAACATGTTTGGCTTGGATATATATCGCTCCCTAGGCTTGGGTAGGTTTGGGTTGGGAATTGGACAGGGCAAGGTTAACTTAGTACATTATAGTTTGGCATTGAGTCCTCTGTCGCCACACAGGTGCTGTGAGCTTTATCTTGGGCTGAAGTATCACTCTCCAATCATCTCTGAGAATTTAAATAATTAAAAAAAAAGGATGGCATCAGCAAAAGCAGATTGTAATTGAAGCCCAACTCTTTCACCATAACCTATTGGGAAAAGTGCGAGTCACTAACACAAACCTGGCCATTACAAGTGTCGGGTACCAACACCGTAACACCTTTAACATAGTGAACATATTAAGGTGCTTTAATTCCTAGGACGAAGGGGTTATCCTGAGAGGAGGAATTGATTAGGTGGGTCTATACTACGAGAGTTTGGGTGATCTCATTGATTGGCACATGGTTCTGGGAGGTTTTGGCAGGGCAGAGGCGAAGTGTCTTCAGGTTGTAGAGTATGGAACTGGGGGCCATGGTTTCAGGGAAATGGGCTGGCCATTTAGAGCTGAGGCATGGAAACATTTTCAGGAGTTGTGAATCTTTACAATTCTCTATCTTAAAGGCCATGAATGCTCAAGTCATATAATATAATCAAGGCTGAAGTCAATAAATTTTTGGAATCAGAGTAACTGAGGGTTAGAAATGAAATATTTATGTATAAGATCAACCATGGAAGGGCTACCCCTACTCCTGCTTGTTCAGTTCTGACACCTGGTTAAGTAATGTTTCCATTTAAAAATTCTTATCCTTGTTTTCCATCCTTTCTAAGCTCTTACCTCTGAAGAGCTGTAAAGTCTCCTGCAGTACACTACAACCCGATGACTGTCTGCATTTCTCTAATTCTGGCCTCTAGTTTCCCCAATTTTAGTGTTTCACCATTGGTGGCTGTATCTCCAGTTGCCAGGGGCCTAAACAGATGAATCTCCTCCCTAAGCCTCTCTGCCTTTTCACATCTCTCTCCTCTAACATGCTTCTTGAAACTGGCATCTTTAACCATGCTTTTGGTCTCATTGCCTACTATCTCCTAATGTAGCACAGCAGTGACGTTTGACTGATAATGCTGCTCTGGAGTAACCAAGGGAGGGTTACTGCTCTAGAAGCACCATACAATTGGAAGTAGCTACACTTGTTTCTTTCCTCAGGAAAATTATTTAAAAATTGCACTAAACATTGTGGCCAAATTTATATAGTGCAAGAAATAATCTGTAAATTTCTCAGCTTCTGTGGTACAAATGCACATATTCTATTCAGCACAGTAGCAGCAATAACCTTTCCTCATCTTTAGGATAGTTTTCTGTGTCAATGTCACCCGGCCCAACTCTAACTGTTGTTACATTATTCCCCACTGCTTTTAAATCAGCACAAATGAAGGAAACCCTCGGCCGGTTCCTAATGGGCTGTGAGTTTTAGAATGGCATGGTTCTAATCTAACAGCCTCTAAAATTGAAAGCCTGCCTGTGAGCTGAAAGTTAACACAAAATCCACACCACTGCTGCAATTGAACAACTTTCCTCTATTAATGACAAATTTCCAGCAAAGTAGTGGGCTCAGTTGGTCTGCACTGTCTTCTGTGTAAATCTCCTGTTTTGTGATGATGTTAAGTTCAGGTGTCACAGTCAGTACTGTGGCCAGGAGTAGAGTTCAAACAGGCATTGACAGAATAAGTGGGCATATCTGTGGCAGATGGAGTTTGATATGGGAGAGGTGAGGTCCTAGTAAAGTAGGACGAGAGAATTTTATAATTGTAAGTAACTAGGAACATTGGAGAAGCACAAGGTGTGAAGGTCCATGCAAAGAAATCACTAACTGTTGGGTGGATATAAAAGTTAACTTAAAAGTTCAATTGAATAGCATGCTTCACGTACTTTGAACAATGCAAAACTGGAAAATAACTACAAGTTATTGGGGAAGAGATGTGGAGTGGGATTAATTGGATAGCTTTTGGAGCAGTCATGATGGGCATGGCCATGAATGGTCTCTATCTGCATGTTTGATTGTGGGTGGGAAGATGAGAGTTGACTCTGTATTCCCCATACTGCCTCCCAATCTGGCTGCTCTCATGTGTTGATCATCTGTGGATGATTTCCAATGCAGAAAATTCATTGGCCGTTCATGCTTGTACGTGCTAGATCTTCAATAAGAGAGGCTGCTCTCCATATTCTTCATGTTTTTCCTTTACAAATACCAGCCCAGCAACTTTTCTTCAAAGGTTTTGTGAACTGTGCAACCTCTGTGTGTTCTCAGAAGCTTCTGAATCACTTAAAATAAAGAACATTTCTATTTCAATAGCACCTCAATACTTCTCTCAGTAACAGCTTTACATGCATCACATACAGTCATAAACAATTGTTCCATCAACAAATAAGGCACCCATTTTACTTATATTAACATGTCACAATCAGTGAGATGATTGAATCACTGCTTGACATGTTGGTTGAAAGAGGAAGTAAATAATATTTTATATTGGATGCCAACCTATTTTTAATGCTCAGCCAGGAAACCTCTTTTAAGTCTCAGGAATGATCCTTGTTTCTATCCACTACACTCTTGACCCAGTTATTCTAATGTTCTCCTGACCTGTCTCTTCTCTTCCACCATTCATGAACATCAGCTCCATTTTCTGTATCTGACCATCTCAGGTTTTTTCCCATCTGGTACCCCTGTGCTCTCTAACCGACACTGGTTTGTCATTGAGCAAAACCTTGAATTTAAGATTCTCATCTTTCTTTTCAAATCCCTTCATGCCTTTCCATCTCCTTACCTCTAGGACCTTCTCCAACCCCTTTCCCCCTGAGATCTGTGTTAATCCAGTTGTGCCCTTTCATTTCCATTGCTACGCTGTTGGTATCCGTACCTGCAGCTGCCTCTGCCCCAAGCTCTGGAACTACACCTCTAACCTTGTCACTGCTGTCTCTCCACAGTTAAACTTCTCCTCACAACCTACCTTTACGTTGCTTGTCTGCTATATTAATGCAATCATTCTGCGGTGCCCAAACGGAGTGAGGAAAATAAATGACTAAGAGAAGGCAATAGAACAAGCCTACAGGCAGCTAATATTTATTGCTCAGTGTGGAGTATTTCCTCACTGGGATCTAACCCTGGCCTGAACTGACAGGAGATAAAGAATCATTGGTATCTCTGGGCTGTAAGTAGATATTCCCATTATCAGTCAGAGTGCAGCAAAGGGCCATTCCTGAGAGAGCAGGCAACGAGAAAATGCTGAAATCAGACCTTGCTGTCCACTATTGTACTTCAGGAAGTTATAGGTGATTTATCTAAAACTGCCTCCTTGAACACAAATCTTAGCTGCAGGGAAGCTTGCTTCCTCTCAAGACCATGTTTCCCCATCTCCACAATGTTCTCTTCACACCACATGTTGTGGAGTGACTCCAGAGCATATAGTTCAAGACCTTGAATGTTAGGACCAACAGTGACATATTTAAATGCTACTCTGTGTTTATAGCTTGGAACCTCAGAAACTCTGATGTCCCAAAGTTTCTTTGGAAAATATTGCTGCACTGAGTGAGGCACAATGGATAGGAGAAGGTCAGTTTAAGGAATAATGCTGTGGGTACGTCTCCTTCTGGAGGGACAAACTGAAAGAGAGATGTCATCTTCATGGAGTGAGTTTCACCATCAGGAATGAATTAGTTCATTGTCTCAGCAATTCCCCCTGCTGAAATAGTGAATACATCATGACCCTTTGGTTCTTCTAACATTGAAACAGCGCACTATGGTCATCAATGCCCACACCCCAATACTGGAAGCTTCAGATGAGGCCAAGGAGGACTTCTTTTCCAACCTTGAAAAACTCCTGAATGCATCCAGCAGCACAGCAATGGAAATGAAAGGGCACAACTGGAAGAACGCAGACCTTAGAGGACAAGGGGTTGGAGAAGGTCCTAGAGGTGAGGGCAGGCATGGTAGTGTAGCGGTTAGCACAACGCTATTACAGCACCAACGATCCAGTTTCAATTCCGACTGCTGTCTGTAAGGAGTTTGTACGTTCTCCCTGTGTCTGTGTGGCTTTCCTCTGGGTGCTCCGGTTTCCTCCCACATTCCAAAGATGTACGGGTTAAGAAGTTGTGGGCATGCTATGTTGGTGCCAGAAGTGTAGTGACACTTGTGGGCTGCCCCCAGAGCACTCTACGCAAAAGATGCATTTTACTGTGTGTTTCGATGTAAATGTGACTAATAAAGATATCTTATATCTTATCTTATACAGGTGACAGACTGCTCACCTAGGCAAATTTAAGGCCAAGACGGGAAGGGATAAAGCCTTTGATAAGATATGATCCACAAGGAGGGAATAGGGAAAGCTAACTTTAGTAGAGTCCTGTTCTGCACAAAGTGCTTTGAGCATGAACTTGTCATAACAAGGACCCTATTTTGTCAGAGGCAATACAGTAGGAGTTGCAAAGTTTCCAAGGCTCATGTGCTTCCCTGAAGACTAACATAATTGGCACCCCTGAAGAAACTCTTGACATTTCTGCCATGAAGAACTAGGACTGGTTTGATGAGAATAACCGGGAGGTTGAGGTGCTTATTAAGGTGGACTGTATTGGAAGCTCCACTATTTGTTAAGGGAAAAGCAACAGCTCTACAGGCAGCTGAAGGCTGAGGCCCTGCAGAAAACCCATGACCTAAAGTACAGATGATGGAAGGAGAGGCCCAATAATTTTATTGTTCTCCAACA
Organism: Pristis pectinata; assembly: GCF_009764475.1. NCBI lineage: Eukaryota > Metazoa > Chordata > Chondrichthyes > Rhinopristiformes > Pristidae > Pristis > Pristis pectinata. Next base: position 568,364 of record NC_067433.1, read on the forward strand.
GGTGTGTGTTCCTCAGTACTGTTAAAACCAAAGTCCCACACTATTAGGAGCCAAGAAAAGGGTTGAATTCTTCAGGGTTAAAGAGGCAGTCAACACCCAATGGAAGGAATGCTCCTCAACCAAGACTCTGTCGAAATGAGCACCCTTGACTCCATCTATAGTGTCATTACCCTAACAATTTTTGCAATCTTTCTTTTCATGATGTCGCACCTCACTTGCGACAAACTTCCTGTGGGAGTGGATCTAATCTTCAAACAAGAGTCCTCAATGAACTTTCCTCTGCTGCACTGTGCTATCCTCCATAAATTCAAGGTGAGACCCTGGAAAATGTAGACACTTCCCAAATCTCTGGACCATTGCTCACCGGAGGAAGACATTGATAATGAAATTTATCACTGTCTTCTATGCACCAGCAAAATCTTTGGTCAATTGAGTAAAAGATATTTGAAGATAAAGCTGGACTGGGAACGAAACTCATGGTCTACAAGCCAGCAGTGATCCCTTCCCTCCTATGTGCTTCTGAGACTTGTACTACCTGCAGCAGGTACCTCAAGACACTGGAATGATACCACCAATACCCTCTCAGAAGAATCCTCCAAATTAATGAGAAGGATAGTGAACCAATATTTGTGTCCTTTCCCAGGCCAAACTCCCAGCAGTGAGGCCCTAGTTATAGTTAGTGGGCACACTGGGCTGGCTACATTGCTTGCAAACACAATACCAGCTTCCTGAAATAGGTAGTGCATTCCAAGCTCTGTCATGGGAAGAGATTATGGGTGTACAGAGGGAAAGATTCAAAAATGTGCTCAAAGCCTCCTTGAAGAAATGCAAAATCCCCACCAACTCCTGAGAATCTCTGGCCCATGACCATTCAAAGTGGAGAAGGAGCATTAAGGATGGGTTTGATAACCTTGAGTCCATTCATTGGATGCACACAGAAGTTCCGTATAGGTAGTGGAAGGAGTGCACCATCTCGACCACCCCATCAGCCACATCCTGCCATCCTTCCCCATCTGTGGAAGAATCTGCAGTCCCTACATTGGCCTCATTAGCCACCTCAACCTATAAAACTGGAATGAAGGCAAGTCACTGTTGATCCCGAGGGATTACTGAAAAAGAAGAAACTTCATAACATTAGATGACGAAACCTGAACTACGATATTGACCAAGTGAAATGGTTATGCCAACTTAAGTGCATCCATACACATGGTGAACGAGTTATACTGACAACAGCCAGATATGGCCCCTTAGATTTGGCTAATGTATAAAGGGTTTTGTTGTGCAGTTACTGGGTTAGGCACCATCCAACACAACCAATCAACACATTAACCTTCATTAATCTTGTCCTCTGTTGGCCACTGGCAACTCAGAAAGATTTGAGCTGGGCAGTCTCAGGCAAAGATAACACAAAAGATGATGCTTTAGGTAAATATTTAATCCTCAAGGCTTATGCAGCCACTTACAAGAGAATGGAAATCGACTGTCTTTCTCCCTGCTTGTCTCTATCAGTTAACTTTTCCATCCACAATATTTCCATTTCAGTATGTGTCTGCTCACAGAGATTTCTGTAAAAGTCATTACCCCAAGGACATATGCCAGATTTTGTTGTCTTGCTGTTCATTAGCCCTAAGTATATTTACATAACACACATTAGGCACAGTTTCCCGGAGATAACAGCAGATTGGCTTTTGATAATCTTGGTCTGATGCTGATCTGTCACACATCAGCAGCCTCATCTGAAACAGATCCCTGCTAATGAATGTCCCCATCACCTGAAGCTTACATCACTCATGTTGTTATGCTGCCGTGCTTGGTTGAACCTCCTGCATTCATGCCCTGGCTCTGCCCACATCTATATCTCGAAGTTATTCTCTCCCTGTAATCTCAGTCAGGTCTCTGATTCAGATTTACAGACTCCCAGACACAAGAGGCATCTGCACTTGCATTTGGCTTGGGACAGGGTCTCATTATGAGTCCATGTTTCACAACTCCTGTGTCAAGGAACTGGAATTGAACATAGAACAGTACAACACAGGAACAGGCCCTTCTGCCCACAATGTCTGTGCCAAACACGATGCCAAATTAAACTAAATCTCTTCTTTCTGCACATGGTCTATATCCCTCCATTCCCTGTATGTTCATGTGCCTGTCTAAATGCCTCTTAAATGCCACTATCATTCCAGGCACCCACCACTTTCTGTGTAAGAAAACTTGCCCTGCACATCTCCTCTAAACGTTTCGCCTCTCAGCTTAAATGCATGTCTTCTAGTACTTGATATTTTTACCTTGGAATAAAGATTCTGACTGTCTACCCTGCCTATACCTCTCATAATTATCTTAAATGTCTATCAGGTCGACCTCCAGCCTCCGACGCTCCAGAGAAACCAAACCGGGTTTGTCCAACCTCTCCTGATGAAAAATCACCATCCCAACAAGATAGGTGGAGAGGTGATCGAACTTTAGGGAGAAATCCCAATATTCAAACCTTAGATTCCATCCCTTGATTGAGCTTTAGGGAATGCTCAGTGACTGAAGACATGGCTGACAGTGGCACAAAGATAAAGATGCTGTATGCCCAAAAGGTGACAGTTAGGAAGAGCACAGATATCTCAGGTGGGGTAGGATTGCATAAGCTTATAGAGGTAGGCATGGCAGAGACTTTGGACCTCAAAGCAAGGCTATGAATTCCAAACCAGACCTATGGCAAGCCTGGGAACCAGCGTGATTTGGAAAGCATCTCTTGTGCTTCACGGTAGTGTAGCAGTTAGTGTAATGTTATTACAGCACTAGCGACCCGGGTTCAATTCCAGCCGCTGTCTGTAAGGAGTTTGTATGTTCTCCCTGTGTCTGTGTGGGTTTCCTCCACATGCTCCAGTTTCCTCCCACATTCCAAAGTTGTGGGCATGCTATGCTAGTGCCGGAAGCATGGCAACGCCTGCGGGCTGCCCCCAGCACACTCTATGCAAAAGATGCATTTCACTGTGTGTTTCGATGTACATGTGACTAGTAAAGAGATCTTATCTTAAATCCAGGAATGGCAGGTTGCAGATTATAATGTTTTGTAGCAACGCCAGTATTGTGACATGTAACACACACTAGGTCACTGATTTACAATGACTGAAGCAGCTAGGTTGTGTTTTAGAACATAGAACATAGAACAGTACAGCACGGTACGGGCCCTTGGGCTCCATGATGTTGTGCCGAACTATACGAACACCTCCTCCATGATCAATCTAACCCTTCCCTCCTGCACAGCCCATAACCCTCCATTTCTAACCCTTCCCTCCTGCACAGCCCATAACCCTCCATTTTTATATGTCCCAAGTGTATCAGCCTCCACAACCACCCTCAGCAGTGTGTTCCAGGCACCCACTATCTGTGTGTAAAGAACCTACCCCTGACATCTCCCCTGAACGTTCCTCCTCTGACAAACTGATGTCCTCTGGTATTGGCCATTGCTGCCCTGGGGAAAAGGTGCTGGCTGTCCACTATCTATCTCTGCCCCTCATAATCTTATACACCTCTATCAAGTCGCATCTCATCCTGCATCACTCCAAAGAGAAAAGTCCTCGCTTGCTCAACCTTTCCTCATAAGACATGTTCTCTAATCCAGACAACATCCTGGTAAGTCTCCTTTGCACCCTCTCTAAAGTTTTGGACACTGAATTTTGCAATTCTGTCCATCTTTCCATGAGGATTGTTTATTTTTCACGATACCGTGCTCTCAACTTTTAGCTCTTAATCTCGTAAAAGACCAGTGTTTGGCAGACCAGAGCAGAAAAGTTGCACAGATTTAGTCACTTATCAGAGGGTCAGGAGCTTCGGCTCTACTGCAACTTGTCAGCTGCTGAGACCTTCATCTATGTCTTTGTTACCTTCAAATGTGACCTTTTCAGTACTTAATGGGGATCAATAAAGCCTCATCTGTAAATATCTCAAACAAGACTCGTTGGCCTTTTCTTGATGAATGTTATCCTGATCACCAAGGTAGTCCTGATACAGGGTCTTGACCTGAAACACTGACTGTTTATTTCCCTCCATAGATATTGCCTGACCCACTGAGTTCCTCCAGCATCTTGTTTGTTGCTCAGATTCCATCATTTGTTGTCTCTTTTGTCTCCAGGCCTGAAATTCCTTTGCTATGCAGGTGAAACTTGGCTTATTCTTGATTAGAACAATTATGTGCCCATTTATGAGTGTTTTAGAACTCATCAGGAAATTTGGTTCCTAACTTTAGAAGGGATTTTCATTTGTTCACTTGTGCTAGCTTCTTTTCTCCTGGGTAAACAATCCGCCAAATTGTCAACAATAATGCAAAGCCAAACTTCATCTCCAGTGTGATTTTCAACTTCACCTTTCTGAAAAACAGCTGTTCTTATTTACGTTGAGAACAACCAGACATCGTTATCCCCAGTTCTTCTGAAATTTTACCACCAAGAAAGGATGGCTACGGGTACATGGAAAGATCACCACTTGCTGTCCCCATGTTGAACACACCATCATGGTTCCTGTGTTTAAATCCTGGAACTTCCTACCCGATAACACCATGGAAACTCATTCACCAGAATGGTTCCAGCAGATCAAGAAGCAGCTTCTTGAGGTACTTAGGAATGGACAATAAATGCTGACCTTGTCAGTGTTACCGTGATTGCAACAATGAAACTGAATTCTTTGTCCTCACTGAGATCTGTAATAAATAGAATCTGATGTGTGCCTTGGCTGCATAGGGAATCTGAGAATGCTGCACTTTCTCTCTTGGCCTCCAACCTATTACAGATACTCATGTTGTTCTCTCCACTATTCCCCTTCTCTGCAACTTAAGACATGTTTGATTTCTAACTTTTCTCAGTTTTGATGAAAGGTCACTGACCTGAAATGTTAGCTCTGTTTCTTGCTCTCCAAATGTTGCCGGACCTGATGAGAATTTTAGCATTTTCTGGTTTTATTTTAGCTTTCCAGCATCTGCAATAATTTGCTTTTCAATCTTGCTTGGTGGAGCAGACTTGAGGGACTAAGACTTACTCATGTTATTTATTTTCCTTTGCAAATTATGTGATGACTCACAGTGACTCAATTCAAAATTATTCATTTTCCTCTCAATACTTTTCCTTTCAATTGCTGAAGCTAATTGCATAGACAGAACTGGTTCGATACTTAGTGAAAATGACCAATATTTCCAGGGAGGAATTAGAGTATTTGACCATGGTGAGAAGTCACAGATAAGCTTGGGCAGAATGACTTTGGTGTGACTCTGACTGAGCTGATTCCTGGTCTGAACCTAGGGTTGTCATTGATGCTAAAACTGTTCCATTCTAGGCTGGGTGGTGGAGGCAGTTTGATGTGGACCAATTTGGAATCAAAGGGCTCTATGTTCAGATCATTGGGGTATGGCATGTCACAGCCACATGCTCAAGTCTCAGGCCAGGCTTTGAGGTTAATTTTAAAGTATCTTCAGCTTGAGAATCCCTGCCACAGTTCTTTATAATTTAAAGTTCTCTGCTTCAATCTCTGGCAGAGAAATACATCGTCTTATAATCCCATGAAAATCTCTTACATTTAACCTTATTCTTGAATTTACTGCAGTCCACTCATTCCTTCATAAGAATAAACACCTCTGTCAATTACTCCTTAAGTTTTCTAAACATAATTAAAACTGAATTATTCAAATCTTCCATCATAGTGATTTCTTCTCAAACAAGAACCATTCTAGTTGACAGGCTGCACAATGGTGCAGTAAGTAGTGCCATTGCCTCACAATACCAGAGACCTGTGTTTGAGCCTGACTTTGGGTGCTGTCTCAGTGGAGTTTGCATGTTCTCCCTGTGAGCACATGGATTTCCTTTGGGTATTCTAGTTTCTTTCCACTTTCCAAAGACATATAAGTTGGTACATTAACTGGCCACTGTAAATTACCTTTAATCTGCAGGTAAGTTTTTGGATCAGGTGGGAGTTGATGGGAACATGGGGAGAATAAAAATGAGATTAATGCAAGATTAGTGTAGATGGATGTTTGATGGTCAGAATGGACCAAATAGGCTGAAGGATCTGTTTCTGTGCTGTATCTCTCCATGGATTGCACAGTACCCTGAAAGATAATTCAACAGCTTTCTTATTGTGTGGAGTGGGAATGGCAGTCACTGCCAGGGTCAAAGTTAATTTCCCATTCCTTGTCGATCTTGAGAAGGTGATGACAAGCTGTCTTTTCAAACTATTACAGGCCGTATAGTGAAGGTACTCACATAATCCTGTTAGCATGGGAGTTTCAGGATTTAGACCCAAGACTGCCGAAGGAATTCCAAGTCAAGTTAATATCTGACTTAGACTGTACACAGGACTTGGAACATGGCAGAATGAGGGGCAACCTTACAGAAATGTTTAAAATTATGAGTGGCATTGATAAAGTGGATGGTAACAGTCTTTTCCCCAGGGTAAGGGAGTCCAGAACTAGGGGGCATAGGTTTAGGATGAGGGGGGAAATATTTAAAAGGGACCTGAGGGGCAACTTTTTCAACCAGAGGGTAGTGAGTATATGGAACGAGCTGCCAGAGGAAGTGGCTGAGGCAGGTACAATAGTATCATTTAAGAAGCACTTGGATAAGTACGTCGGGGGGGGGGGGGGTGGGTGGGGGGCGCAGGACTTAGAGGGATATGGGCCAAACATAGGAAATTGGGTGGGCACCATGGTCAGCATGGACTGGTTGGGCTGAAGAGCCTGTATCTGTGCTGTATTGCTCTATGACTCTATGAGTCTAAATTTACCATTGCACCTCAATACTCCAATAGTCTTTTCCAGCATTGTCTGTCAAACCTGTTGCTCCCTTTAAAGTGTATAGGTGGAAGAGTTACTGCTTTTATGGATCTGGAAATTCCTTTGATTCAAATAGTTAAACATTTTCTTGGAAAGATGTGGAACTCAGCTGTTCCCAGCAGCAACATCTCTGCTCTTCATGTAAAGATACATTGTCCTAACCTTCCTGTTTTCTATCTTGGTAGAGCTTGCTGGAATTGTAAATTCTCAAATCTCTTTGTCTTTCTACATCAGTCACCTTCCTCCCTCACCATTCAAAGTACAATAAACACTTTGATCTTACCTACCAGAATGTACCATCCCACATTTCTTCACTGCGAATCCCTCCAAAATTTTTTCCACATTCCACCATCTTATAAGTATCTTCCTTGTATTTATTTCCTGTCTGTCAGTCCTCATTAAGGGGTCAGCAGTGGAAAGGGTGAGCAGCTTCAAGTTCCTGGGTGTCAACAGCTCAGAGGATCTGTTCTGGGCCCAACACATTGATGCAATCATGAAGAAAGCACGTCAGCGGCTCTATTTTGTTAGGAGTTTGAGGAGATTTTCAATGTCACCGAAGACTCTTACAAATTTCTATAGCCATACAGTGGACAGCATTCTGACTGGTTGCATCACTGCCTGGTATGGAGGCTCCATGCGCAGGATTGCAAGAGGCTGCAGAGGGTTGTAGACTCAGCCAGCTCCATCACGGGAACAACCCTCCCCACCATCGAGGACATCTTCAAGAGGCGGTGCCTTAAGAAGGCGGCGTCCATCATTAAGGACACTCAACATTCAAGACATGCCCTCTTCTCGTTACTATCATTGGGGAGGAGGTACAGGAGCCTGAAGACCCACACTCAATTATTCAGGAACAGCTCCTTCCCCTCCTCCATCAGATTTCTGAACGGTGTATGAACCCATGAACATGACCTCATTATTCCTCTTTTTGCACTACTTATTCAATCAATTTTTGTAATTTATAGATTTTTATATTTGCACTGTACAGCTGCTGCAAAACAACAAATTTCATGTCAATTGTCAGTGATAATAAATCTGATTCTGATTATCAGCATGGCCCCCACACCATGGGAGATTCACACCCAAATATTCACATGCAGACACACAAATATACGTATAGAAATATAAATATCACAGATACATACATATATTTATATATTAAAATGTATTGAGTTTAGCAGCAGCAACAATTTGTAACTATCCTTTTAATGTAGTAGAATGTCCCAAAGCTCTTCATAGTATCAACAGCAAAAGCTTTGAAAATGAGTCACATGATGAAGTAGTGGGACATGACCCAGCAGGCACCCATATCCAAGTGTTAGAAAATAGATATACATAAAAGCACTGGGAAAGAGACACAATCATTGCATGCTGACTTACTCTGACCTGGAACCAACAATTTAACAAGCATGCACTGAGTTATGAGCTCCCCTCACCACTTGCAGTTCAGGTCTGATCTATTTCTGGGTTTAAGCAGTTAAGTCTTTGAAGGAGCTGGTCTGTAGACAGCAGCAGGCCATCTGACTTCACGCAAGCAGCTCTACAGGAAATGAACAGATCCAGTGCAGATTATCACATTTTTCTGTTTTACAGAACAGGGGGGGGGGGGGGGGGGGGGGGGGGGGGGGGGGGGAGGGGGGTGGGTAGACTGTCAACTGACTCTGTCAATGTTGGCACTTGGCTAGGGCAGTCTAAAGCTATTCAGTATGGTCCTTGCTACCTCTCTCAGCCTTTGGCTCTTTCCTGGTTCAAGTTATTATACACTTTCCCTGAAAGATGTGACTGCTTTCATCATTCTCAGCTATTCTGCTGCTCTCTGTGGAATAATACATCTCCCTAACCCCTCCAGTCTCTCTGATGAAAAACACGATGATGCTGGAGGAACTCAGCAGGCCAGGCAGCATCCGTGGAGAAAAGCAGGCGGTCAACGTTTCAGGTCAGGACCCTTCTTCAGGACTGAAGATGGGAAAAGGGGAAGCCCAGTATATAGGAGGGAAAAGCAGGGCAGTGATAGGTGAACAAAAGAATGGAGGTAGGATGGGCACAAGGTGGTGGTAGGTAGATGCAGGTAAGAGACACTGATAGGCAGGTACGGGGTAGGAGGGGAGAGCAGATCCACTGGGGGAGGGGTCAAAAGTAAGGAGAGAAAAAAAGGGGTAGAGAAAGGAGAGATAGGCTTGGAAAGGGAAGAAAAGAAGAGGTATGATTGGGGGGTGGGGGGGGGAAGGGGTGTGGGGTTTAGTTAAAAGTGGGAGAATTCAATGTTCATGCCATTAGGCTGTTAGGTCCCTCCAGTCTCTCCCTTGGTAAAGTTTGCCTTTGTGCTAAGTAAAGTTATCAATCTGTGTAAATTTATATTTCTGTTCATTTATACTGCACGCAGAATTGCTTTCCTCCTGCTCCTTATGAAGGCACATGGATTCAACATCCAGCAGTGTAGTTCAATGGGTTGGAGGCTCTCTCTTGCCTGTGAGTTAGAAGGCTGTGAACTCTGCTCCCACCCCACAAGTTAGGATGCAGTGGTCTGGCTGATACTCCAGTGCAGTACCACCAGAGCTAGAGTGCAAGAGATACTGGCTTTCGGATGAGACTGGTGGAGATCTTACCTCTGTTAGATCTGTGCCTCTATTTGAAGAAGAGCTGAGGTACTTTCCCTGCCCTGATACTGCCAGTAAGCTAAAACAGATGACCTTGTGATTATTTTCCTGCTGTTTGTGGGAGTCATAGACTTGTACAGCTGAGGAACAGGCCCTTCGGTCCAACATGTCTACGCTGACCATTATGCTTATCCACCCTAATCCCACTAGCCTGCACTAATTCCATATTCCTCTATGCCTGCTCACTCTGGTATCTGGACAGGTACTGCTGTGTGTATTTACATTACAACAGGCATGCAAAGAGTCTGTCTTTCCACCCATCCCCAAATGCTGCAGGCAGTTTATTTGATGGAAAAATTGGAAGAGACATTGAACTCAGTGCCCTCTTTTCTCACCTCACATTAAACTTGTCAGTAAATTAACACGGCAACTGATTATTTGGCAAAGTATGTCAGAGTTCTCGTGCTGATGTGTACCACACTCTCCTACAAGCAGGAGGGAAGAATGTCAGACCTTAACAATTCTATTACACATCTCTTGCGGCATTTTACCCCGAAAATTACTTGAGCCTGGCTCACTGTGAGATTGACTGCACTTTTCATTATTACAAAAAAAGATGTGGGTCTCTCACAGATCACTGTTCTAATGAACAGAGCATATAAGCAAAGACCACAATCAATATAAACTACCTCTCAGGGAATATTCTCACACAAAAAAAATGTTCTTTGACCTGAAAGATAATCAATATCCATGTTTTACGAAAAATCTCAGACTTCCCTACGTTTTGAATCTACATCACCTGCTGAGAGTGATGCCACAAGTTCTGGTCAGAATGTGTTGACAGAAGGCTAATTCCTCTGTGAATCACCTAGATCCTGCAGATCTGAAATAGAAAATGCTGGAAATGCTCACTAGGTCAGGCAGCATCTGTGGAGAGAGAAACAGAGTCTCACTTCCAGTCCTACTACAAATCATATCATGAGACCACACTACTGTAACTGTTTAGAATTGATTTTAAGCACATTAATTGTATTCTAAAACAATCTTCCACATAACCTACAACCTGAGAAATATTCAATTCAGGAGACTACTGTGCTGTGTGAAATGGTTCTTTCTGGCCTTAAGGAACAAGGACTCTGGACACGAGCTTTGGATATCAAAACTAGTTTAATCACAAAGGCAAACGCGGGGACAGAATGGATGGGAACAGACACACACTCACATACACGCAGGAGACCATGAATGTGAGGGGGAAATCGCAACTGGGATAAGATACACTCACACACACACACTGACACACACAAGCCTACAATAACAATGTACAGCTTAAGGATATAATACTTCAATGCTTGACCCACACTAGCATTGGCTCTAAGACTGCCTGGAATCTGAGTGAAATGCTCCCAAACCACATGGTGATGCACTCTTACCAGTGATCTCTGCAGCGTTGTCTCACTACTCCTGGGGTCATCAAAAGAGGAAGAGCTAGGGGATTGCAGCCCTTTTTATGGTGCCAGGAGGCTGGGTGGAGCCTCACTGTTGTGATTTAAATGAGCCAATGGTCAGGCAAGTTCAGAGACAAAAGGTACTCTCACACCTGAGGGATGGGTGGAGCCGCACCTTGATTGACAGTAGTATCACTTCCGATAAGAGGAACAATGCTGTCCTCCGACCAGCAAGGGTCAGTGTCGTTACTGTCACATGACAGCTATGTGGCTTTCTCACAACATACTGTCATGTGTTTGGAAGCTCTGTCGGTTTAATTATTAGAATGCTTTGTTGAAGTTTTTAAAGTCATGAGCTCTATTCAGTCAGATCTCTATTTTTCCAGTGGCGTTGACTTTCTGCTTCTGCCCATTCTTTAAGGATGATATGGGGATCACACTGCATTCCTAGTCTGCCGAATCCCTGACAAACATTAAAATGATCCACCACACTGTGGTCAGGTTCAAACATACTTGGCTCCCTATCTCCATAATCTCTTCCAACTGTATTCCACATTCCGATATACTATCCAAATTTGATCATGTCAGAACTTAATTGCTCCGCCTTTGGTGCCCATACCTTCAGCTGCCAAAGCCCAAAGCTCTGGAAGTTCTTTCTACTTCCCTTAAGACAATCCTTAATATCTGCCTTTTTGTCTAAGCTTTAGGTCAATTGTCCCAGTAGCTCCATCTGTAGTATAAAATCAGACTTTGATCATGTTCTTGTGAATGTCTTGTGATGTCAAAGGCTCTGCAAAAGGTGTTGCTGTAACTCAATTGATTCTCACTACAAGAAACCACAAAGCAGTAAGGCAGTGGAGCTTGGACTGAAATGCAAACTAATTATTTTATTAGAGGGAATCAGAGTTTACATAGTGATGCTCACCACATTCTTCTGCAGATTAAAGAGAAGAAATCCAAACCTTGACAATTCTACTACATTCATCTTGTGGTCTTTTTCCAGTGGAATTACTGAAAGTCATAACGACCTGCCACTCATTTCCACTGATTGATGGGTTCTTTACAAGTACATGTGCAGGTTACATTGTCATGGGTCCTTCTGTATGGACAGTGTAGGTTTGCAGGAAGATTGCAAAAAAAAAATTCAGAATACTGAAAGCTCTTTTTGTTGATCTGGTGTGTTTTCTTCTGTGACGGGCAGAGGAAGAAAGAGAAAGCATCCACCAGCCAGGAAGGATGATCGCTGGCTCTGCAATTGATTGTGAGACGTTGTGCTGTCAGTCTGTGGAGCACCCCCATTCTCACCTGTCTGATAGTCAGCAAGGAACTGATCATTTCTGATCAGGGCAATGTGTGAATTTGCTCAGCAGAGGCAGGTTAGTCAATTGGAAGGACTGATTGATCTGGAGTCCAGATGAAGGGTCTTGACCCAAACGTCGACTGTCTGCAGATGCTGTCTGACCCGCTGAGTTCTTCCAGCAGTTTTGTTCTTCACTCCAGATTCCAGCATCTGCTGCCTCTTGTGTCTCCATTAGCTACTTCCCACCTGTTGAATTGATATATTTGTCAAATTCGCTAATCTATCAAAGCTTTTATTCTCTGGACTGAAATGAAATGATCCGGTCAGAGCCTTACCCAATGCTCGAACATTCTGATAGTGAAGACTGATGGTTCCAGGAGTAGGATCTTGTCCAGTTCTTTTCCTCTTGAACCCAGAGCACAGTGGACAACGCAGGATCCCCAGGACTTCTCTGTCCGAAGCTTGGCCATTCTGGCAAAAGCTCAAGGACTCCTAGAACATGGGAAGGATGTGGATACTGGGATATTGAAGCAAGTGCAGAAAATCCTGGAAATTCTCAACCAATCAGAAAGAGTTCATGGAAAGAGAAACAGATTTAAGGTCATCTAACTTTGTATCTCCTTGTCATATTTTCTTTGACAACTTTCCAATGAAGATTCTTGGGAATGTTCTATGAATACTGAGGAGCATACATGATGGACGTGCTCCTCCTTCTCATGTTCTTAAGTTTTTAGAGAAAAGCAAAGTTAATTTTTCAGATTGTTAACTTTCTGACACCTGAAACATAAACTCCATTTCTCCTTCCACAGATGCTGCTTACTTCTAGCATTTTCTGTTTTCATTTCAAATTTCAGCATCTCTGAAAGTCCTGTTGGACTTGAAGCATTAACTTGTTTCACTCTAAAAATATAAGAAGATGAGAAGAGGGAACAGGGGAAGGCCACATGACCACTCAAGCTTCTTTTGTCTTTCAGCATCATAACTCATCCTCTACCACGTTACTTTCCCACATGATTCACACTTCTCGGTATTCGTTTCCAAAAATCTGTCGATCTCAGCCTTGAACATCATCAATGTCTGAACACCACAACCCTCAGAGGTAGAGAATTCAAAGAATTATGACCTTTTGATGAAAGAAATTATTTCTCATCTCAATCCTAAATGGACACCACAGACTGTTGAATTAATGCCCCCTAGTTCCACAGTTTCTCAATGGCTATCCTGGCTAACTCTGTCACTCCTCTCAGAATGGTGTATATCCCAATGAGGCCATCTTTCAGTCTTCTAGTGCCAAAGAGAATTAGCCCATCCTTCTCCATCTACTCTTATCAGACAAACCTCTCCATCCCAGGAACCAAACTATTGAGTCTACAGTGCATCTACAAAACAAAACTGAGGTTCTCCTCACAGCCCACCACAGACGATGAATGTTGAGTATTTACAATGTTTTTATCTACCAGTCTGCATAGTTGGACCACAGAGAAATGGTGTATTTCCTGTGGAGGCAATGGATAAACCAGCCACTGTGTGAAATAAAATGTCTTGCGAGGTTCCTGCCTTTATTTATCTATTTACTGAATGGCTTTCCTTTTTGCTTCTATCTCTGCCAGACATAAGACAATCTTCTGTACAAACTCTTACCCCTGCAAATAAAGGCTGGCAACTGTAATTAAGGAATGGAGAGATCTAATAGCATATGACACATGGCTTCTTCCTTCTTGAATGTAACTCGGGGCTTGTTTTCTCAGAGCAACGATGCCAGGAAAAGAAAGTAAATCTTCCCCAATATGCGGGAGATTCTTGAGAGAAACAAACTCCAAGCGTTTCATGGGTGAATATTTGGTGGAATACAGTATCCATGTTTTCAAATCTTGTTTGCACATATCATTTTTTTTCATCACTCTGCAAGGGATCAGGTAAAACTACCAGAATGAAATGACAGCATTCACTAAAAAGCTGTGAAAATGAACATTCAACTACAAAAAATCAGAAGGCTATGAAATAGCCACAAGGCTGCCAGTGCAGGCAAAAGTCATTGGAACATTGTCCATCTGATCTACAAGGTCAATTGAATCTTTGTGTTTTGCCAACGTCTTCACATGACTGCCTGCTGAATGTTTATGTGAGATTGATGTCCCATCATTTGTGCAGGATTCAATACACAAGTGTCATGACAGTTATTGTCTATTCTGACCTTGCTTGCTTTCTGAATTGGCTTGCTGAGTCAATCACATTGGTGTGGATCTGGAGCCATATATAGGCCAAACTGGATAAGGAAGACAGACTCACTTCCATAAGTGAATCCAGGTGGGTTTTGACAACAATCAGATTATTCCACAGTTGTCATTGCTGATGTTAGACTTATTTATTTGAATTTTAAATTCCTCAGGTGTCAGGAAATGATTTAAATGCATGTCTGCAGATTAGTACAGGTCACTGGGTTTCTAGTCTATTAGCTTAACTTGTCAAAGAACTAAAATGTTAATTCTGTTTCTCTTGTCACAGATGCTACCTGACCTGCTGAGTGTTTCCAACATTTTCAGTTTTTATTCCAGCTTTCTAACATCTGCAGTTTTTTAGTTTTAATGTAACCACTGTGCTGCTCGATCACGCACAATAAGGTATTTATTGAAGATCCTTACTTGCAAACAAAGGGAGTTTTCCTCGTGTATTGAGTGACATTTCATCCCCAAGGAACACCACCAAAAATAAATGCATTAGTTGTTCCTCACTTTTCCCCACTTGTGGGATCTTGTTCTACAAAAGCAACAGATTCACTTAACTTGAACAGCAGAAACTGACATCAAAGGTAACCTATTGATTCTGAAGTGTGACAAGAATGCAATAAGTGCTCTCACACTCACAGGAAAGTATTTGATGCTTCTACAGATCATTTGTTCAACATCCTTTCTAATCATTGAGATGTACCGTGTTACTAGAATTGTATATGTAACCATCATCCAGGCATGCATTTTGTGAACAATATTTTCCTCTACTTATTTTTCAAATTTCTGTTTTGTACTCTGGTTATCTGCTGGAGAATTCAGGGGATTCAGGGGATCAGGAAAATGGAGCCGAGACCAAAGATCCATGATCTTGTTGGATGGTGGTGCGGAATTGATGGACTACTCTTGTTCCTGCTTTTATTCTTATAATCTGAAAATGTAACCTCAGTTTGGACTCCTGCTTGGAAAGAGGGGATTTTGAATTGGAGAAAAGGGTGGGAAATGAGACACTGATGTAGAAGAGCTAAGAGCAATGTTAGCATCAAAGAACTGAAAAAATGAAGAGAGAGAGGGGTGGTGGGAACATCCTAAAGTAAGGAATTTGAGAGGGAGAAACTTAGCAACAGAGCAAGAAGAAAGAGAAATGAGAGAAAGAGATAGAGCAATAACTGGGGAATCTCAT
This sequence comes from Pristis pectinata, assembly GCF_009764475.1. Lineage (NCBI taxonomy): Eukaryota > Metazoa > Chordata > Chondrichthyes > Rhinopristiformes > Pristidae > Pristis > Pristis pectinata. Next base: position 583,922 of record NC_067433.1, read on the forward strand.
ACACATGGGGCCAACTTCCATCCCTTTAACTTACCTTAATTGGTCTGGCATCATAGAAATGCATCTTAATTTCCCAATGGGTGAGATACTCCAGAGATTAAGAAGAACTGGTCAATGGAATTCAGCAGAGGCCTGATAGCAACATGGACCATGCCCTTGGGTCATGCTCACCAAGTGGCTCACTCCACGGAAGACATTATTTCAAAGATGGATCAATGGGTGGATGGTTTTATTGGGGAGATGGGTGAGGAGGCAGGAGTGTGGATGACAATGGACAACAATTCTGGAGGTATGGGATAAGCAAAGATGCAGATATTTGGCATGGGATGGAGGAGATTTAAAGTGATCTCTTCACCTGATAGGATTGTGATTGTATATGTGATTATTCTATGACATTCCACATATCAGCATGTCTCTACTGTATTCCATTTCCAGGTATGTGGAGGCCATTTGGTACATCAGTGATTCTGCAGAGCAAGCCACTTAGACCAACGACCCCTGTAAGACAGTCATTCCAAATTCTAATCAATATGCTGAGATAGAAATTTGATCACAGAGGTTTTATTTCATCAAGTATCTCAGGTGGTGCACCATCCCATTGCTTGCTGACCAACTCAATTCGTGTTACAGTTAGCTGGGCAAAGTAAGTATTGATTCAACTGCTCCTGCAGTAGTTAATCCATGAGAACAACCCATGGAGTACGTTCTGTTGATTATCTTGTAAAGTATTAGCACAGACAATTCCTTTGCTTGGTGCCTTTGTTACTTGCAAACCACATTAAATTGATTACTTGGTGATTACTAGGTCCAATGGCTTTGAAATACTTATCTGGTTATCTGCCAGCCTGATATCAATAAATTGAAGGAGCACCGAGCCTTGACAGGTATAGAGGTCACAAACTAAAAAGGTGCCTGAGACCACAAAACAGCCACTTGGCCCCTCCACTCTGTGTTTATCTTCCACTTCTGCCAATTCCTTACACTCCATCACCACATCCTCGATTCCTTTCTCCATCAGGTGCTTAATCAGCTTTCCTCTGAAGGTTGTAGCCAATTTGCCCATCGTGCCTGTGCCATGTCATTGAAAGAGCTCAACATCTGGTCCATATTCCTGACGTAGTGCCTTCGACCTGAAATATTAACTCTGCTTCCCTTCCCACAGATACGGTCTGACCTGCTGAGTATTTCCAGCACTTTCTTTCTTTATTTATGGTGCCTGTCACTTGTTGTTTCCCAGGGCCTTGCAAATTTTCCCACTAAGTCAGAGTCATACAGCACAGAAACAGGCCTACAGCCCACCATGTCCATGCCGACTGACAAATACCCATGCAAGCTAATCCCATTTTACCAACACTTGGTCCATAGCCGTCTATGTTTTGGTGATTCAAGTGTTTGTCCAGATACTTTTAAATGTGGATCACACTTTGCATTACCAACACAAAATCCCAGCAGGGAACCCTTCCAGTGAATGGCAATGAGGCTAGATCATAAGTCTTGCTGTGTAGGTTGTCACTCAGAGATCGAGAAGTGGAAAATGGATTTATCTGATTAACTGAGTACCTCAGAAAGTATTTCATTGGTTATTCACTGGGATGTACAGAGGTTGTGAAAGCTGCCAAATAAATGCACCTGAGTCCTGATGAAGTGTCTCGGCCTGAAATGTTGACTGCTTATTTCCCTCCATGGATGCTGTCTGACCTGCTGAGTTCCTCCAGCACTTTTTGTGTATTGCTCCAGATTCCAGCATCTGCAGGATTTCTTGTGTCTACGCAAATGTATCTGGTTTTCTCATACTTCAGATTCTTTCTGCAGTATTCAGCACTAACATTTCCTATGTGGCCTGGAATTGCATTTTGTTTGGTAAGGCTCCTGTAATACACCGTGGGACAATTTACTACATTAAATGTTCAATATAAATACAGGTTGTTTCAGATTGTTGAACATTTGAGAGAGTTTTGATGAAGAGCCATTGATCTGAAGCATTAATCCCTGTCTTGATGCAGACCAGATGAGTGTATGCTACATTGTCTCTTCTTTGGCATTTGTTTCACCTTACTCTATAGTTGTTATAGACAAACCAGAATCAGCATACTTTGTAATACAATCCCAATAACCCCCAATATTTGCAGGATGTCTCGTTGCTTGTGACATAGAGATTGCTATTAATATTTTATGGATGCCACTTGGGTCAAAGATGACATGAACTGTCACAATTGGTAAATCACTGCACTGATTTTTGCTTGTGGAAGACAGAAATTTTCTATGACTTCTGTAGGAACCAGAACATCTGTGCAGCTGAAGACTCTTTCAGTAAATCCCCTCAAATGTCAGCAAATTCCCTGGCTGCATGTGCACTGTAATGATAAGAAGAAACACAGACAGCAATCATTCATTTATCTTGTGTTGCGACATGACATTTTACCTCGTGTCAAATTAGCCGGAGACCATAGTGGAAACAAATGTATATTGTGAATAAAACAAGACTGGTGCTTAATTCACATGGAAGTTTTCATTCATGTAATGTTTGTACAACTTTGGACTATGACCACACATTTAGGCAGCAATGCATAATTGTAGAACAATTAGTAGCTGGTAGAGCCACTGACTCAGAGCACCAGAGACCTACGTTCAATCCTGACCTCAGGTGCTGTCTTTGTGGAGTTTGCACATTCTCCCTGTGACCATGTCAGTTCCCTCTGGGTGCTCTGCCTTCCTCCCGCACTCCAAAGATATACAAGTTGGAAGGTTAATTGCCTGGTGCAGTTTTCTCCAGTGTGTGGGTGAATGATAGAATCTGGGGGCAGTTGATGGGAATGTGGAGAGAATAAAAAAATGGGATGAATATAGGATTAGTTGATGGTTGTTGGGGACTCGATGGGTCAACCTATGGCTCTGATTTGCTAGGCTAGCTGACCAGAAATGGACAAAACAGTCCAGGAGAGGTTGGTTTGGCCGATTCAACCGCAGTGTTGGATGGTTGTGGACAGAGGCCTCACTTTGGTGGTGCCCAGCATCCAAGGCTAGGAGTTTCCCATATCTCGCCTGTGAAACACATAGCTACCAGTTGAATGTGAAAGAGACGTTGTAGTTCCTTTGATGTTCCCCAAAGCCCTGGTGCATTATTCAGACTGGACCTGTGAATATCTTCTTTTTAATGTAGCCAAACATCCCAAGGTATGTTATCAAAGTAAAATTTGACAAAGAGCTACATAAAAAGATAAGTGGAAGCTTAGTAAAAGAGACAGGTTTTAAGGATCAATTTAAAGGAGGCGAGAGATGAGGGTCAGGGAAAGGTTAGTTCCATAGTTTTGAGCCTTGGCAGCTGAAGGCAACGGTGTCAGGAATAGAGTGAAGGAAGTCATGGATGATGCAGAACCAGAATTGGTAGAGTGCAAAGGTCTTGAGATTGCAGCAATGGGGTGGGGGTCGTTTTGTCTGTCTATGTGCATTATTAAACCGCTTACAAAGCACTCAAGGTCAAGGTACATATTCTCAAAAATTTCCTTCCCTTTGGAAAGATGCAGGATACAGAAACCAAGCTAATCTAGAGCCAGAGATGATGTAAAAACATGAAAGCAACAGGTTCAGTTTGCTAACTAGCTTTTCCATTCCCCCTCCTCCATTATTTCTCTTCTCTCAAAGAATCAGTGGTTTAATTCCTTACCAAAGCTGCATTTCAGCACAGACCCTTAAGGCAACCATGAAGAATGCACATCTTTCAGCTGAGGCACAGCTAGTCACAAGTGACCACCTTTACAATTCCGAGGGTTAATTAACACTGGTCTATTAACCCCCAAGAGGGTTTCAGTAGCATTTGTGCTGACATTTGCCTAACTACTAAAACATATTAATTCTCAGGGAAAGATCTGAAGAGGTTAGAAAGACTCAGCTTAACCTCACCCTATAAATCTGTTGGATGTCTCAGGGGAGGGCAGCATTTACTGAGAAAATGAAACCAAGGAGGTTAGAATTGATAGAGATAATGAGCCTGTATCAGCCAAGGATTTTTGTCAGCTAAATATCTCGTAGACCTGATTACCTGTTGACAGGTTGTATACTCATAGGAAATGTAAGATGTACCATTGAGTTTCTATAATTAAAATCTGGGATTCACAGATTGTGCATTATCAATCATAAACCTGCAAGATTAAATGACATGTTAAATTGCTTGTTTTTTTAAAGCTTGGTCTACTTTGCTACAAACATGCTTTTCAATCTGTACCCAAGACATGACGCAGCAATCTTATCCTACTGCTGGGATCGCGGGCCCGAGAAGTGGACCTGAAGCATTCTAGCACATCTTCACTAACTCGCGCTGACGGTAATGAGTGATCCCCACTGGGAGTAAAGGATCATTGAATCACTCCTGTGAAATCTTGGAACTAAGAATTTTGCTAATTGGAAAATTTCTGTTTCATAAATATTGATTTTAATTTTTCACCTACATGCGAGTTTTTCTAATGACAGGTAGATTACAAATTCCTTTGACAATTTATGAATGCTACTTTTCCAATCGCTAGTTATACCTGGCCATCAAGGTGCACTAGCTGGTCATTGACTTCAGGAAAGGGGGCGGTGTACATGCACCTGTCTACATCAACGGTGCTGAGGTCGAGAGAGTTGAGCTCAAGTTCCTGGGAGTGAACATCACCAGCAGCCCGTCCTGGTCAAATCACGTAGACACCATGGACAAGAAAGCTCACCAGTGCCTCTACTTCCTCAGGAGGCTAAAGAAATTCAGTTTGTCCCCTTTGACTCTCACCAACTTTTATCGATGCACCATAGAAAGCATCCTATCTGGATGCATCATGGCTTGGTACTGCAACTGCCTGCCCAGGACCGCAAGAAACTGCAGAGAGTTGTGGACACAGCCCAGTGCATCACGGACACCAGCCTCCCCTCCTTGGACTCTGCCTTTACCTCTCGCTGTCTTGGTGAAGCAGCCAGCATAATCAAAGACCCCACCCACCTGGGTCATTCTCTCCTCTCCTCTCCCATCAGGTAGAAGATACAGGAACCTGAAGGCACGTACCACCAGGCTTAAGGACAGCTTCCACCCCGCTGTGATAAGACTATTGAATGGTTCCCTTATACAATGAATGGACTATGACCTCACGATCTATCCTTGTTGTGACCTTGCATCTTATTGCACTGCACTTTCTCTGTAGCTGTGACACCTTACTCTGTACTGTTATTGCTTTTACCTGTACTACATCAATGCACTCTGTACTAACTCAATGTAACTGCACTGTGTAATGAATTGACCTGTACGATCAGTATGCAAGACAAGTTTTTCACTGTACCTCAGTACAAGTGACAATAATAAACCAATACCAATACCAATAGATTGTGGCCTTGCCATACTTTGCTCATAAGCTGGTCTGATGCTAAAAATATCTGGGTGACACACAGCTAGTAGTGCTGTTGCCTCACAGTTCTGAGTTTGATCCTGAACCCCAGCACTGTCTGTGTGGAGTTTGCAGGTTCTTTCACATGGGTTTCCTCTGGGCACCCTAGTTTCCTGCCACATCCCAAAAACATGTGGGTTGGTTGGTTAATTGTCCACTGTAAATTACTCCTAGTGCAGATGATGGGTTGGATCAGGGAGATGTGGGAGAGATCAGTGTAGGATCACCGTGAATGGGTGCTTGATGGTCAGCACAGACTTGGTGGGCTGAAAGGCCTGCTTCCGTGTTGTAGTTTTCTATTGTGTTAAATAGAAAATTTCAGCTAATTGTAACCAGAGTCCAAGGGAAAATATTCTTTGCAAATTTCTCACTACCTGCCAATAAACTTTCATTGAGCAGCTTGCTTCGCACTGATGACAAATATGATCGAATGGAAATGACAGCAAGTGTATGCTGGATCTTTTATCACTAGAGATGCACAGTGAACAAATAGTGCCTAATCAGGATAAATGCATTATGTGTGATTGTGAAGTGGTTGATATTTTCACTGAACACCATAATTGACCCAATATTGTTAATGTTGTTCATTTTTCTTAATCTTATTGACTTAAATATTCTTTAAAATTATGAAGGGTTTGATAAGCTTTAGACGATGAAGGAGTTAAGAGATATGGAGGTAGGGTAGGAATATGGAATTGATGTAGAGAATCACCCATGATTCAACATGTGTACCTGATGCAACAGATAGGTTTGGATTGAGAATACACTTGACATTTTGGCTTAATTGTCCCGGTTTTAGAAGGAATGAGGCAAAACATTTCTTCATGAGTTTAGATTAAGGTCAGAGAACATAACAGGCAGAATGGAAATGGTGTGGAATGAGCATATCAACTGAGAAAATGCCCTTCAACCTTCATGATGTTTTTATTTGTTGTTGGGATGGAAAAAGTGCCAACACTTGATGTCCTCCTACAATTATGGAGTAGTGGGAAGCCAGCTCCTTGTGATAATAGGCGGAGAATTCCTGGACATTATATCAAGACGACAAAGGAATCCTGACGTATATCTGAATCAAGATAGGGTGCCATCTGAAGCTGCTGCTCTTACCCCACTTCATCATACAGGTTAAAGAGCTAGAAAATGATTACCACACCAATTTTTGTTCAGAACCTTCAGAGTTTTGAACCAAGGACTATATTTCAATCAATGGGGAAATGAAGTTGGTTGGAAAGATTACATGCCTTTCCAGTTTTGAAGAACACTGCCCTTCATCGTAAGCCTTGGAATTCCGTACAGAACATCATTGTGGGAGATATTTTGCGAGTCATTTCAGAATGGGCAACAATTGCTGACCTTCCTTTGTCTAAATGATTGGGGCAGGCACAGCCATTTAAATTTGACCATTTTTGAACATCATTGGTAAACTGCCCTTTGAGGTTCTTTAAATAAATATAAATTATGTATTTATTTGTGTAGTTCCATCCCAAACCTGTTGGGACATATTAGGTACAGCTCTGAAACTCCTGATTACCTTTTGTGTCCCAACAATCTCCACTTGCATTGCTAACCATGTATTTGTCCAAATTTTTATCTAAAGGTGTCAATTTAGCACTAAATACAATATGGTAAATTACTAATTGTGTGAAATTACCCTGCTGGGACATATCCCATCTGCATATGCCAATGGAGAAATAATAAAGGATGGTTGTAATCCCTAAATATTAGTGATGTAGGGATTCTGCTGTCATCTCCTCATCAGAACCAATTGAAGTGTCCAAGATTAAAAGCAAGGTCACAGAATAAATAACTACATGTGCGTGCGCGTGCGCACACACACACACACACACACACACACACACACACAAACACACACAGAAACAAATACAGACACACACACATGCAAACACAGACACATATGCAAACAGACACACACGTGTACACACACACACACACACACACACGTGCATGCACACACAGAGAGAATTTAATTGAATATTCAGCTCTTGAAGTTAAACCAGAACAGCCTGAATTCAGTGTAGCATCAAGAACTGTGCCTTTGCTGGTGATTACTTCTGTGTTTTGAAGTGCGCTGTGCACAGATAATTCTGTGGCCACCTGCTATCGGCAATGATCAACCTTGTCCATCAGCACTCTGTTCAAAGGCTAAAAATAAACGGCCAAAGACAACTCTGGGTTTGAGGGAAATGTTGTTCTTTCTTATTCCAGAAGCCAGCCAGGAGCACCCTCCGTCCCTGATGATTTCCTTTTACATAGAATTAACATGTCCTGGGGCAATATTTATCTCTCTGGCAACATCACTAGAAAACAGATTTCTTTGGCCATTATCTCTTTGCTGTTTGTGGCACCTTGCTGTGCTTCCCACCTTACTTCACTGACTGCACTTCCAAACCAGTTCTTAGCTTTTCAGGTCAGCATGATATCATGAAAAGAACTGGATGGGTTCAAGTTCTTTGCATGCCAGCCATGGCTCGACTGAGTAGGACTTATCCTCCAAGGCAGAAGACTGTGTATTCAAGGCCTACTCTATAGATATGAGACATGGAGTGCTTTGGTTGAGACATTAAACTGAGGAGCTGTCTGTTCCTTCAGGAGCTGGTGGGGGAAAGCTGACTAGCCCCTCAGAAAAGCTAGAGCTGGTCAATTATTGATAATTTTGCCTGCATCCCATGTAATGAGTGACTACAGAAACATCTCTCCTCATTTTAATGATTCTCTGGTAAAAAATTCAATGGCACTGTGTTGAAGCAGAACAGGGGGAGTTCCATTCCCTGCATAGTGACAACACTGCATCAGCTGCAAAGTTCTTTTTGATGTCCTCCATTTATGAACAATGCCATTTAAATGTAAATCTTTCTATCTGTATACAATTTACAGCATAAAAACACAAAATTTCAGTCAGTATTTATGCTCCATATGAGTCATTTCCACTGAAAAAGTTTCCTCCTGCCTCCTTCATCCTATTCTTCTGTTCCTTTTTCCTTCATATCGTTATTCACCATCTCTTTAAATACATCTCTGTGATTCACTTCTGCCACTTCCTGTGACACTGAGATCCACATTCTCATCATCCTTTTGGTAAAATGCCCGTTACATTGGTGAGTGACCACTTATATCCATGGCTGTTTGTTCTGGTCCCTTTACAAGTAGGAACGTCACATGACCCTTATCAAATGCTCTGCAGAACATCCAAGCCTCTTCTATGCTTTTTCTGTGCTGAGGAATGCATTGGAATGAGGAATTACATCAAGTTATCTCTGAAAGAAGAGCTTTGAATCATGAACTTTTATTGCTTTCCTGTTCTACTACTTATTGAAGCATTTCTACAATAAATAATGTATTATATTGCTGCTATTTATTTACTTGTTTGGTTTTGTTCAATAAAATACATCGTAACATAGACTTAAAATGGAGTCTGAAACTGGAGCAGACCTGTCCCCACAATCTCCTGATCAGAGGTCAGTCCCTACCACCAAGGTAATGGGTAGTGAGAGCAAGAGGGAGATTCGGGAAAGAGTAAACCACTGCTGTTGAGGGTGGGGTTGGGGTAGGGGTAGGGTGGGGTGTTGGTGGAGGTGGGGTTAGGGTGGGGTTGGGGTAGGGGTAGGGTGGGGTGTGGGTGGAGGTGGGGTAGGGTGAGAGTGGGGTTGGGGTTGGGTTGGGATGGGGAGGGGTGGGGTGAGGGTGGGGTTAGGATGGGGCTGGGGTTAGGGTTGGGGCGGGAATTGGGGTGGGGGTTGGGGTGGGGTGCGGGTGGAGGTGGGTAGGGTGAGGGTGGGGTTGGGGTGGAGGTTGGGGTGGGGTGGGGTTGGAGGTGGGGTGGGGTGAGGGTGGAGGTGGGGTTGGGTGAGGGTGGGGTTGGGGTGGGGATTGGGGTGGGGTGGAGGTGGTGGGGTAGGGTGAGGGTGGGGTTGGGGTGGGGTTTCTTCCTTTAAGGGGAGGCTGTGGTACAGCCTAATAGTGGTCTTTAGGCATTTCACATTGTCGATTTACAGAAACATTTCCATTGACACCCTAGAATAAAACCAGATGGCAGAAATGTAATAAATGTGCAAAGGAATTCAAGAGCAACTTGTTTACCCCCACCCAAACCCTACCCTCACCCGACCCCACCTGGGCTGCCTGAGAAACTAGTCTACCAGCGTTCTGACCACCACAGTGAGGTTTCAGTTGTGAGCCAGCAGACAGCACTCTCACCTGAAGATTAGGGGGTCATGGTGTACAGTCCCACACTGGAGACTGGACTGCATACCTCAGATGACATTTGTCACCCAGTACTGAGGACTGGGGTTAAGTGTCTGAGTTAAAAGATTTTGCAGAGACATGTGGAGAAGGCTGGGAAGTGATATGAGGTGAATTTACTTTCACAGAGCTTGTGCAGATGCAATGGGCATATGGCTTCTTTTTGTGCTGGTAAGTATTCTGTGGTAATGTTACTTTCTGCTTTCCATCAGGATCATGGTCTGAGTTTTGTCTAATTCAAAGGCAACTAATCTTCCCCTTCAGGGCCCTTCATTTGAGAATTACCACTGGGTGTGCAGAGGCAAGGCAACAAAGGATTTATTTCCCCCAGCTTATGTCAGCCAGTTAGATCTTCTACTGTTGACTGTCTAGAGAGGGATGATTTGGCCTCAGAATGTAACAATCCAATCTCTGCCTCTGGGCACAAGGTATTCTTGGGGTGTCTTGTTTACCCAGTGCATCGAGGCTAGAATGGTTGATATAGTTTCTCTGTTCTTGCATGTGTTCTGAACTGGGGCATCTGTGTTCCACCTACTGCAAAAACCGTGGTTTTCCAAATATATGTGATGCTCCCTAAAACATCAACACACAGGAACAGTTTTTTTTTGTTAATGTGCTTAAATGGCAGAATCTGAGTTTTGAAAATTTCGGTTAAACTCCACATGGTTTGATTTCCTCTGCCCAGTGTGTGGAGAAGTGTCTTCTGACCCTGCATCTGAAGGACTTGGCTCTAGTGTGACGGTTCTGTTAACCAGAATGGCCCTGGATCTCTGAAGTTTTGAAGAATAAAAGATGAGCTTATTAAAACATATAAGAATTTGAGGAGATGGTACAGACATTGGTGAGGTTGCACCTGGAGTACAATGTACAATTTTGGTTCCCTTATTTAAGAAAAATATACTAGCATTGGTAGCTGTTGAGAAGCAATTCACTGGATTAATTCCTGGGATGAGAGGATTGTCCTAAATAGATGGTTAAAGATGCTGACATTGTATTCTTTGAAGTTTAGAAGAATGAGGGGTGATCATATTAAAATGTAGAAGATCCTAAGGGGCATGACAGGGTAGATATGGAGGTGTTTCCTCTTGTGGCAGAGTCTCAAACAAAGGGCATAGGTACAGGATGAGGGACCAGTTGTCTACAATTGAGGTGCATAGGAACTTCTTCTTGCAGAGGATGGTGAACCTCTAGAATTCTCTACCCCAGAGGGTTGTGAAGATCCCTGGATCTCTTTAAAGAATAGGTAGATGTTTTGAAAGATGGAGGAATTGAAGGCTATGGGGAAATGGCACAGCAAAGGAGACAAGGTCTGGGACAGATCAGCCACAATGATATTGAATGGCAGAACAGGCTTGAGGGGCCGAGTGGCCTACTCCTGCACCTATTTTCTTGTGTTTTCCCTGCTTGGTGTTTGTCTAGAACTAGAGGCCATTTTATCAGGTTAAGGGGTTGATCACTTAAGACAGATGAGCAGGTATTTCTTCTCTTTGAAAGGTATGAATTTTTGGAACTATCTATTCCAGAGGCTTGTGGTTTCTGTAGCATTAAGGATCAGAATCAGAATCAGGTTTATTATCACTGACATATGCTGTGTTTGTTGTATGTACAAAGCTGATCTTTGGACCAAGAGAATCAAGGTTGTGGGGATCAGAGAAGAAAGTGGAGTTGCCACAGCCAATTCAGCTATGATCTTATTGGATGATGGTGCAGGTCTGAGGGTCTGAATGGCCTTCTCCTGCTCTGATTTATGTTCTAGTGCTCATGTTCTTGTTCTGGACTCACCTCCGGTGAAGGAAATTATTTCTCTTTCTCTCGACTCTTTCAAGCACTTTAATCACTTTTAACATTCCAATTATTTTTTGTATTCCTGGTGACTTAAGTCATTGGCCCCAAAAACATTTACTACTCCAAGACTGACTTGATCATTGGGAAAACTGATAGTATCTCCATGGGTCACCCAACCTACATCCATCGAGTGAAATCCTATATCCATGGCTGAAGTAGTTGAGGGGGGGGAATTTGATGCCTTCTGTTTGCTTTGAAATATCCTATGACCTTGATAAGGTGTGAGGTAGAGGCAAATGTGGTGAGGGCTGAGTGTATGAGGCCTGAAATCCACGTATTGGCTTCAGTGATCAAACAAATGGCGAGCATTTGAGAATCTGCCACAAAGACTATGAAAAACCTTTCTCAAATAAAGGTGGCATGGAACCTCTTTCTACCTTGAGCAAAAGGCATAGATGCGTTTAAGCAGAGGTTAAGTGGGGGAGAAGTGAGTAGAAGGATATGCTATGTGGAGAGGTGGGAGTGGGGGGTAGTTGTGGGAGTAGTGTGTGTGTTGTGGAGTCAAGAGACCAAATGGCTTGTTCGTGTGCTATAGGTCCTGAGGAATTCTCTGTGATTAGATCACCACTTCTTTGCCTGATATGAATAGCTATCTCGGGGAACAAGGCATGATTTTAATGTGCAGAAGATTATGGTTGAATCCCTGAGGTGTGCTCCCAGTGGATGAAGCTCCCTGCTGGGAAATTACACCTGAAATATCTGATAAACTGCCTGCAATTTAAAACGCCACTTGCAGCACTGTTAAAGGAATGTTCACAGTCAGATATAGGGACAATTATTTTCTTTTTAAGGATTCCTCTTTTTGAATGGAGAAACGTCACAGCATGGCCAAGGGCATCAAGCAGCACACAACTCAATGGGACTTACACGTGACTGACTGATGGAAGTATTGTAAGCAGGAGCTGTGATATCATTGATCTGGAAACATATCAATGGTAATTAAATGTCACTGACCAGGGAAAGCTCAGCCTCTGCTTTGTGAGCCTTCATAGTTGGAATCTGAATTTTTACCCTTTTCTTTAAATAATAACAGATAGACTACGGAGTTGATATGAAAATTAATCCCCTGCATTATGAGAAAATGCGGTTCTGTTGCTTGCAAACTTTGTCACATCCTGCAATGTTCCCTTGGGCTTCAGAACAGTCTGCTGAACAATTTGCACTTGAGGTTCCGTTTTAGGAGAGAAATGGAGAGATCAGAATCAGATTCAGATATATTATCACTGACTTATATGTCATGAAATTTGTTGTTTCGTGGCAACAGTACAACTTGATATAAATTACAAAAGTATATAAATAGTGCAAAAAAAGGTATCAAGGTAGTGTTCATGGACCGTTCAGAAATCTGATGGTGGAGGGGAAGAAGCTGTTCCTGAAATGTTGAGTGTAGGTCTTCAGGCTCCTGTACGTCCTCCCCAATGGTAGTAACAAGATGAGGGCATGTCCCGGATGGTGAAGGTCCTCAGTGATGGATGCCACCTTCTTGAGGCACCACTTCTTGAAGATGTCTCGATGGAGGGGAGAGTTGTGATTGTGACAGAGCTGGCTGATCCTATAACCCACTACAGCCTCTTGTGTTCCTGTGCATTGGAGCCTCCACACCAGGTGGTGATGCAACAGTCAGGATGCTCTCCGCCGTACATCTGTAGGAATTTGCAAGAGTCTTTGGTGACATACCAAATCTCCTCAAACTCCTAATGAAGTAGAGCCACTGGCGTGCCTTCTTTGTGATTGCATCAATGTGTTGGGCCCAGGATAGATCCTCCAAGATGTAGATGCCCAGGAACTTGAAGGTGCTCACCCGTTCCACTGCTGACCCCTCAATGAGGACTTGTGTGTGATCTCCTGACTTCCCCTTCCTGAAGTCCACAATCAGTTCCTTGGTCTTGCTGAAGTTGAGTCTGAGGTTGCTGTTGCAACACCACTCATTCCAGCTGATCAATCTCACTCTTATACGCCTCCTTGTTGCCATCTGTGGTGTCATCTGCAAATTTATAGATGGCGTTTGAGCTGTGCTCAACCGCACAGTCATGAGTGTAGAGAGAGTAGAACAGTGGGCTAAGCATGCTTCACTGAGGTGCGCCTATGTTGATTGTCAGCAAGGAGGAGATGTCATTACCAATCTGCACTTATTGTGGTCTCCTGATATGGAATTTGAGGATCCTATTGCAGAGGAAAGTGCAGAGGCCCAGGTTTTGAAGCTCATTGACTAATATTGAGGGGGTGATGGTATTGAACACTGATCTGTGATCAATAAACAGCAGCCTGACGTATGTCTTGTGGTTGTCTAGGTGCTCGGAAGCAGAGTGGAGAGCCAGTGAGATTGCATCTGCTGTAGACCTGTGATGAGGTGAAGGTCTCAGCATTAAGGTACTGACACCAATAATGGAACAATTAAAATTAGTGATGTGAAAGAGGGCAGTACTGGGACAGTGCAGAAATGTTCAAATGTTGTGTGGCTGCAGCAGGTTACAGAGATGAGACGGCATGTAAGAGAGAAGAACTTACAGGGAAACAAACGGAGGAATCGGACTGATGGGGTTGCTCTGAGGCTGAATGACCTTTCCCTCTGTTATAAGAAAATATAAGAAAATAATAAGAGAAGTATGGGAAATCAGGGAGGGTCTTAAAATAATGATGTATATAAGAAACTGGAGCCATGGTTGGCAGCAGGTACCAGGAGAAGTCAGCAGCATGGGGGTGATGATAAGATAAGATCTTTATTAGTCACATGTTCATTGAAACACACAGTGAAATACATCTTTTTGCGTGGTGTTCTGGGGGCAGCCCACAAGTGTCGCCACACTTCTGGCGCCAAAATAGCATGCCCACAACTTCCTAGCCTGTACGTCTTTGGAATGTGGGAGGAAACTGGAGCACCCGGAGGAAACCCATGCAGACACGGGGAGAACGTACAAACTCCTTACAGACAGTGGCCGGATTTGAACCTGGGTCGCTGGCACTGTAAAGCGTTATGCTCACCATTACACTACAGTAGGGAATGGGAGACAAGCAGCAGAATATGACGTTGGAGAAAATTGTTTCGGGGTGAATACAGAAAGAAAGGTTTACATTTCTCTCTTTCATACTCTTTTCAAGGTGCCCCATGGCACTTTAACAACCAGTGAAGTACTTTTGAAGGGCAGTCACTGTTGAGATGTAGGCAGTGTGTCAGTCGTTTACACACAGTAAGTCAGCACAAAGATCAGTGACAATGACTAAATGACTTGTTTTGTGCTGTTGGTTGAAGAGGGATAAATACTGGTCAGGATACTGGGGTGAAATCTCTGCTCTTCTTCAAAATAGTGCCACCGAATCTAAACTGTGCAGTCAGAGAGCAGACAGACTCTTGGCTTAGTGTCTTATCCCAAGGGCAGTGCCTCTGGCAGTGCAGCACTCCTTCAGTACTGCAGTGGAGCATTAGCCTAGATTTTGGAACACAAGTGTCTAAAGTGAACCCAAAATCTGATTCAGAATCAAGGATGCTATCATTGAAACAAAGCTGACACATTACTGATAGGTTACTCGGCCAGCATTTCCTGGTAGAGGTGATGTGCCATTTCACGAGTACATATTTTTTCCTTTATTTATTAGGCATCTTCTCATGTCCTTCATCAATGTTTCCAAGCTCTTCATGAGCTACAATGTGCCTTGAAAAGAAATGACTGCTATTATGTTGATAAAAGCAGCAACCATTTGTGCCTCCCTAACAGAGCAATGAGACTATTAGCTAAGGGTCCTCGAACTCCATTATGTCTAATCATTACAGACTCCAAAGAAAACAAGCTGGCCTTGTATAACCAGATCTACTGCTTCACTAGTAATGGCCCTAAATTCTGAAATTCCCTTGCTAAATCTCAATCCCTGTCCTTCCTCTGTTAAAGTGACCTGTCAGCTCTGCCTAGAATACAGAGTTGATAATGCCAATCATCACTAGAAAGTTATTGAATTATCTGTTTGACAGGGCTATAGATGCTTAATCATTGAGCATATTGACCATATGATTGATAAACTTGTGGATACCAATGGTTATTGGGATTGAGCTGAAAAGGGGATTTAAGAACACAGTCAACCATAACTTTGGTGGACCAGGCTTTGGGGCCAAATAGTTACTCCCTCAATTATTTCATGAGCTTTAAAAACCCATCTTGTTTTATTTTTGCATTCATCTGTGGGATCTGGGTGTTGCTGGGTCTTGTGGCCCATCCCTAATTTCCCTTGAGTATGTGGTAGTGAGCCGTCTTACTGAACTGTTTCAACCCTTCTGGTGAAAGTACTCCCACAATGCTGTCGGGGAGGGGGCTCCAGGATTTAGATTGAGTGACGATGAAGGACTGGAAATATATTTCCAGCTCGGGGTGGTGTGTGACACCTCAAACTCCTGCTGCCCTTGTCCATTGTGGTGGTAGAGTCATAGAGTCATACAGCATGGATACAGGCCCTTCGGCCCAATGAGTCCATGCCGACCATGGTACCTACCCATCTAATCCCAATTTCCTGCATTTGGCCCATGTTCCTCTAAGCCCCGCCCCTCCATGTACCTATCCAAGTGCTTCTTAAATGTACCTGCCTCACTCACTTCCTCTGGCAGCTCGTTCCACATATTCACCACCCTCTGTGTGAAAAAGTTGCCCCTCAGGTCCATTTTAAATCTTTCCCCTCTCACCCTAAATTTATGGCCCCTAGTTTTGGACTCCCCTACCCTGGGGAAAAGACTGTTATTATTCACCATATCGATGCCCCTCATGATTTTATAAAACTCTATATGATCACTCCTCATTCTCCTACACTCCAAGGAATAAAGACCTAGCCTGGCCAACCTCTCCCTATAACTCAGTCCCTCAAGTTCTGGCAACATCCTCATAAATCTTTTCTATACTCTTTCCAGTTTAACCATGTCTTTCCTATAACAAGGTGACCAAAACTGTAAACAGTACTCCTAGTGTGGCCTCACTAACGACTCAAACAACTGCAACATAATGTCCCAACTCTTATACTCAGTGCCCTGACTGATGAAGGCCAGCGTGCTGAACACCTTTTTCACCACCCTGTCTACCTGTGATGCTGCTTTCAATGAACTATGCACTTGTATTCCTAGGTCCCTCTATTCCATTACACTCCCTAGTCCCCTACCATTTATAGCATAAGCTCCACACTGGTTTGACTTTCTAAAGTGTATCACCTCACACTTACTTGTACTGAAATCCATTTGCCACTCCTCGGTCCACTTCCCTACCTGATCAAGATCCCCCTATAATCTACAATAACCTTCACCATCAACAACACCTCCTAATTTTGTGTCATCTGCAAACTTACTGATGAAGCCTTGTGCATTCACGTCCAAATCATGTATATAAATAATGAATAACAAGGATCCCAACAACAACCTCTGCGGCACACCACTGGTCACCAACCTCCATTCTGAGAAACAACTTTCAACTACCTACTGTTATGTTTGTTCTTCATCAAGAGACAAATGTCACGTGGGTTTAACATCTGAACATTTTTATTAACCAACAGCAGACTGGCTTGCTTTCCTCCTCTTTTTACAGCCACTTCCTGTTCCCCCATGTGACCCCTTGCATTGTCTGCTGGGAACTGTATTTCTTTATTATAACTACATAATAACACATCTTCCCCCTTTAAAGAAAAACAAACACAATGTCTTTATAAACCTGCCAAGAACCCTTGTCCACTCAGCAGCTTTCAATCAGTCTCTGGTGGTTTAATGGTCCTTTTTGGTCTGGGACTTGTTTCCGCAGGTATGTTGTTTTCATTTGCTACATTGGTGTTTTCCTGGGGACTCTGGTCCCCATGTTCATTTTCTCCATATGCTGGCCCCTTTGGTGTACTGACAGGAGACGGGTCACAGCCATGGGTTGGAGCTTGTGGTCGTAGGTCCATGCGGTTACTCCTCAGAGGTGTCCCTCACTCCGTCTGGATCTGGTATGAAAGTGGATTTACTTCCTCTTGCACAACTCCCTGCATGGACCACATGCCAGAATCATGACCTTGGATTCGCACTTCATCCCCAGGCTTCAGGACTGGTAGGTTTTTTGCTGTCTTGCGATTCTGTTTCTGTTTCTGTTTCCCTTCCTCTTTAGCCTGTTTGACCTTGTGTGCTCCTTCAGGTGTCAACAGGTTTTTATGCATTGGAAGGTTAGGGCATATGCGTCAACCCATCAGCATTTGGGTTGGTGAAAGACCGTTCTGCAGTGGTGCACTTCTGTAAATCATTAGACTTTTGTAGAAATCCTCTCATCCATCTTGCGCTTTCTTCATGAGGCCCTTCACCACCTTAACTGAACTCTCTGCTAGGCCATTAGACTTTGGGTGATATGGGCTTGAAGTTATATGTCGAAACCCCCAAACATTGGCAAAGGTTTCAAATTCACTGCTCGAAAATTGTGGACCATTGTCTGATACTACCTCACATGGAACTCCATGCCTCGCAAACACAGTTTTCAGGAATGTGATAACTGCTTTGCTGGACATTGATTGCAGTGTCGCAACCTCTGGGTAATTGGAAAAGTAGTCTGTTACAACAATATGGCTCTTCCCATTACAGTCAAACAAATCCACTCCAACTTTGAAATACGGCCTGTCTGGTACAGGGTGTGGTGTAAGTGGTTCTGCTTGCTGCTTTGGTCTGTAGTTAAGGCATATTTCACATGAAGCAGTGGTCCGGTTGATGGCTTGGTTCATTCTTGGCCAGTACATCACTTCACGTGCTCTACGTTTACATTTTTGCTCCCCAAGATGCCCTTCGTGTATCTTCTGGAGCATCTCCTTGTGCAGTGACACTGGAATCACAAACCTGTTCTCTTTGAAGACCATATCTTTCACTACTGACAGTTCAGCTCTGCATGCCCAATAATCCCAACTACACATTGGACAGTCATCCTTTGCTGCTGGCCATCCTTTCCATATTGTATCCTTGAGTACTTTCATTGTTTCATCTGCCTCTGCTGCTTTCCTAATCTGCTCTGTTCTATCCGGAGATACTGGAAGAGAGGTGACAATCATGTCAACATAGGCCTGTATATCTGCATTAAACTTTTGGTCACTCTTTTCTGTCTTGTCTACTGCTTGAGACAGCACATCAGCAGCAAACATATATTTTCCCGGTGTGTAGATCATCTTCACATCATATTTCTGCAGCCTTATCAACATGCGCTGTATCCTCATGGGACAGTCATTAAGTGGTTTGGACATAACTGAGCCCAATGGTTTATGGTCTGTCTCCACTTCAATAGCTTGCTCATAGATGTACTGATGGAACCTTTCACATGCATATGTAGTGACGAGAAGCTCTTTCTCTATCTGTGCATAGTTGGCTTCTGCACTTGTTAAAGCCCTTGATGCATAGGCCACAGGTTGCCATGTGCCATTATCCTGCTGCAATAGTACTGATCCAAGGCCGTGCTGGGACGCATCAGCTGATATCCTCATGCACCTTTCTGGATCATAAAACTTCAGCACAGGCTCTTCAGTTAGGACCCTTTTCAACGTCTGGAAACACTCTTCTTGCTCATGAGACCAAATCCATTCATTTTGTTGCTCAAGGAGTGACCTAAGTGGTGCTGACACTGTTGACAGTTGACGGATGAACTTAGCCAGGTAAGTCACCATCCCTAAGAAACGTCTCACCTCCTCTTTGTTCTGGGGCCTCTCCATGTTTTCAATGGCTGATGTCTTCCTTGGGTCAGACTTCACTCCCTCTTCAGATATGACATCTCCTATGAAGATCAGTGTCTTAACACTAAACTCACACTTCTCTTTATTTAATTTCAAAGTGACATTTCTTATCATGTCAAGCACTTGTCTCAGTCGAGTATCATGTTCCTCCTTGGTGGACCCCCAGACGATGATGTCATCCATCATGGTCCCGACACCAGGTATGCCCTCAAAAATCATGTGGATGGTTTTATGGTAGACTTCTGGTGCAGACAGGATCCCATATGGCAGCCGAAGATAGCGATATCTTTCCTGTGGTGTGTGAAAAGTACACAGTCTCGAACTTGCCTCATCAAGCTTCATCTGCCAAAACCCAGACAATGCATCGAGCTTGCTAAACCATTTGGCACCTGAAAACTAGGACATGATCTCCTCCTGTGCTGGCAATTTAAAATGCTCTCTCTTGATGGCTTTATTGAGATCTCTTGGGTCTAGACATATCTGCAATTCTCCATTTTTCTTTTGCACAATGACCAGTGAACTCACCCAATCTGTTGGTTCTTCAATTTTCTGTATGACATTCATTCGTTCCATGCATGCCAGTTCTTGTTTAAGTTTATCTCTAAGTTGAAATTTTTCTGTATGACATTCATTCGTTCCATGCATGCCAGTTCTTGTTTAAGTTTATCTCTAAGTTGAAATGGAACTTTCCTGCATGCATGGACAACAGGAGCCACTGCCTCATCTATGTGAATTTTGTGTACACCAGGTAAGCATCCAAGCCCCTGAAAGACATCTGCATACTCTTCCATGACTGTTGTGTGGTCATTGTTGGTATGTGAAGCTACTATGAAAACTCTTTTCACTAGGCTGAGTTTTTCACATGCACTCAGACGTAATATTGGCTGTGCTCTCTTTTCTACAATCGGTAGCTGTGATTTTAAGTGCTGCCCCTTGTGCTTAAAGGTCACCATACAGCCCCCTTTTATTAGAACTTTCTCTCCAGTGTAGCCTGTCACTGTTAACTTCACAGGGTAAATCTTACTCTTTACTGTGAGAGTCTTATAATCATCCATGGATAACAGATTCACCTGAGCTCCAGTGTCAAGCTTGAATGGAATTACTGTCTCATTCACAGTTACTGGAACAATCCATTCTGTTTTACCAGCAACCACAGTCTGCATAGAATCCACGAAGAATTTCTCCATTTCCGCATCAACTGTGTGCATCTTTCTCTTGTTAGCTCCAGCTTTGCAGCACCTTGCAAAGTGATTCTTCTTCCCACGCAACAGTCTTTCTGAGTCCATTATCTGGAATTCCACAAACTAATCTGTCTTTAACTAGTGAGTTTCTCAAATCTCCAAATTCACAAGACTTACTCAGTGTGTGAAGCTCAGCTAAGTATTGGTTGAAACTAACCCTTGCTTCTGGCCACAGGAAAAAAAATTTATATCTCTCCAATGTGATGTTTTTGCTTGGGATAAAATACCCCTCAAATTTTTTCATCAAAGTGCCCAACTCAAAAGCTGTGTCATCAGTTTGAAAGCTGTTATAGATGTCCAAAGCATCTTCGCCAATCACGTTCAGAAAAATAGAAGCTTTCAATTTTTCATTGTTCCTTCCTGCTCCACTGGCGTCTAAGTATACGTTGAGTCACTGTTTGAAGCATTTCCAATTATCGGTTAGATTGCCAGTAAACAGCATAGGCGTGGGAGGACTTAGCTTATCCATCACGGGAACTCTCGGCCTCTCACCTGAATCTCTCTTGGCAAATCCAGTGACTCCTGAACTTCAGGAACAATGTGCTCCCTCGTCATGCCAGCCAGCTTTTTGTCTGTCTTATTACAGCTTTTCTTTCATACTCACTGAGTCTCTTTCTCAATTGCACACAGTATTCATCTACTCTCCTTGTTCAGACCTCACTCCCACTTCTGACACCATGTAATATTTGTTCTTCATCAAGAGACAAACTTCATGTGGGTTTAACTTGTAAACATTTTATTAACCAATAACAAACTGGCTCGCTTTCCCCCTCTTTTTACAGCCACTTCCTGTTCCCCCATATGACCACTTGCATTGCCTGCTAGGAACTGTAGTTCTTTATTATAACTACATAATAACACATAATAACACACCTACCTCTGAGCCAATTGTGAGTTCACCTAACTAGCTCTCCTTGGATTCCATGGAACCTAACCTTTCAGAGCAGTGTACCATGCGTGACCTTGTTGAAGGCCTTGCTAAGGTCCAAATAGACAACATCCACTACCCTACCCTCATCTACCTTTCTGGTTACCTCTTCAAAATAACTCTAAAAGGTTCATCAAGCACAAATTTCCATGCAGTAAGGTCACGAGTATGGGAGGTGCTATTGGAGTAGTCTGGGCAGGTCACTGCAATGCATCTTGTACACGATACACACTGCAGCCACTAAGCATCAGTCGTATAGAGAATGAATGCTTAGTGTTGGTTATCTGACTGAATATTTTCTTTTCAAATACAATGTCAGTTTTGTTTGATAATGCTCCTGTGAAATGCTTGGGATATTTCCAAGGAATAAATGAAATGTAAAATATTGTCATAGACTGTTGGTCCTATTGATCATTAAGATTCCAGATGTCCCATTGCTCCAACAACGTTCTTTAAACTGAAAGATGAGGAAAGAAAGCAATCAATCAAGGTTTAGTGTGAGAATCCTTGTTCCAACAGGATTCTGGGTCATTACAATGCCAAAGTATTAATAGACAATGCTACATCAACCAATAAACTGGAGGTAAGACTGAGAGCAACAGCCCATTGCAAAGCGTACATTTTCAATTAATTCAGAAACCAGCCAGTTTAAGAAGAAGGAGAATCAGCAACTATAGCGTCATCTCCCAGCAAAAGCAGGCTAATGTCTCCAGAAGACTAATGAGGGGGCATAATTTTAAGGTGGTTGGAGGAAGGTAAAGGGGGGATGGCAGAGGCAAGTTTTTTACACAGAGAGTGGTGGGTGCGTGGAATGCACTGCCTGCAGAGGTGGTGGAGGCAGATACATTAGGGACATTTAAGAGATTCTTAGATTGGCACATGAATGATAGAAAAATGGAGGGCTATGTGGGAGGGAAGGGTTAGATAGATCTTAGAGCAGGATAAAATGTTGGCACAACATCGTGGGACAAAGGGCCTGTACTGTGCTGTGATGTTCTCTGTTCTGTGTTCTAAAATCAATAGCAATAATTTAGAGCATTGTGGTCACCAACCTTGATTCACTGGGGAAGTACCTACTTATCTCTACTCTGGCTGGCTGTAATATTGTCATTAACTTTCCAAATTCCTCATTGCAAGCCTCATGACTTATTGGCAGCTCCCATCAACCCTGAGTGTGGTTCCCTGTGTACGTTCCAGTTTATGCAGATGGTGCCTGGTTGGACCAGGGCAAAGTGGAGCTGGGAACAGAATCAGGTGTATTCAAGTGTACATCTGGTTCCATTCCCCATGGAGTTCTGTGGGGAAATGGGGCAGGTGTGTGTCCGAGAAATGGCTCCAGAGTGTAGTTGATGTTGGGAGACGAGGTGGAGGGGGTGCAGAGGAAGCCTGGGATTAGGAGCTGGAGATAGGCTATGGCCAGGAACGTTGTCAAGTGTGTTCAGAGAGAGAAAGTATGTAAGGGCTGAAGGGAGGGATTCTGTGGTAGAGGGGAGGAGGTCTTCCAGCAGCAACAGGGGGGCATGAGGTGTGGGGCTAGGTTCAGGGACAGCGAGAACTACAGGGATGATGGGTCAAGGAAGGAGGTAGTGGGCAAGGGAACCCGTGCCTCTGTACATGGCAGAGAGTGAGTATGTATGTGTGGTGTTCAATTATCCTGTCTGCCTCCATAAAAAGAGTATTGTTTTATCTTACAAGCACATTTTGTTTTAGTTATTCTAATTTCAAATCTTTGAAGAGTAGGACGCAATGTGTTAATTGAGCAGCTATTATGCATTCACATTGATTCTTTTGCCCCCCCCCACCACTTGCAACATACAGTCTTAATGTATTATTTGAAATCAAGTTGTACAAGGTCTGAGTGTTTTATTACCTCGAATGTAGCTGAAATATTTATTTATAGCAATACATGCAACATACATAGTTTGGAGACACAAGAGACCGCAGATGCTTGAATGTGGAATATAAACAAGCTGCTGGAGACACTCAGCAGGTCGAGCAGCATCTGTGCAGGGAAAGAGATGGTTGACATTTTGGGTCAAGACTATGCCTCAGGGCTGAGTGGGTAGAGGGGAGATGGCCAGTATAAAGAGGTGAGAGGGAGGGGTGAGGCACTGATAGGTGGAACCAGGTGAGGAGGGGTTGATGGGCAGATGGAGCCAGGTGGGAGAGGGAGGAGGGGAGGTAGTGACAGAGGTAGGAGGTGCAGAGGGAGGGGCTGCAGATAATAGAATTTGATAAGGAAGGAACCAGGTAATGGAGGAATGGTGGGCATATGGAACTGGGATGGGGGGGGAGTGGAACCAGTAACCGGGGCCAGGGGATAGTGGATGTGGGGGAGAGAAGGGTGAATGTGAAGTGGGCTTTGAAGGCTGAGAAGGAGAGAGAAAGGATCAGAGGGTGTGAGCGTTCTGTTGCCTGGCATCTTAATTCACGATCCCACTCACAGTCTGACCCTTCTGTCTCTGGCCTCCTGCCCGTTATAATGAGGCCCAATGCAAGTTCGAAGAACAACGCCTCATTGTGAACACATTGCAATATTGAATTCCCCAATACTTCAGTGGACTTGTTCTTCTTTCTGCTTGTATCAGAACCAGCCATTTGAGCTTGCTCGCCCCCTTCTCTTTTCCTTGCCTTGTATATCGTGGTCTGCTCAACATGTCCCAGAAGGCCAGTCTGTACAACATCACCCACACTTCACAACATTAGCAACACATTACACAGACAAAGGAGCTTCACTGTCCATTTAATGGCTGTCCACCATTTCACCCTATTATAGACATTCCTTTGTACCACCTGTTGTCCACCACCTCCCCTACCCCTTCACCTCTCCGTTACTTTCTCTTTTCCTCAATTCTGATGAAGGGTCTTCGACCTGAAATGTTAACAAGGTTCTCCTTCCACAGATGCTGCTTATCACACTGTTGTTTATGGAAGCTTCCTGTGTACAGACTGCCTGTACATTTCCTACAACCATGACTAAATTTAGTATGGCCCTTCATTAAAAGCAAGGTGTTTAAAAGTTTGCAAAAAGCAAAACATAAATGTCAATCTCCCTTTCTTCCGATGACTCAGTCACTGCTTCCACTGTCATGACCTTGTTCGACTAATGTCTAAGACACCACTGTCAGACAGAAGAAAAGTTCTGGCCCCTCCTGAATTAAGGAAAGCCTCCTGGTTCCAGTGACATCATCAGGTGCAAACTGGACTTCATCTGAGATGAGATGCTCATCACCATATTTTCAATCTGTAAGGCACAGACAAAGGCACCTGTAGATGTTGTAAGATGTGCCAAATTTTCTTTAAGGAACTCCCATAAACCCAGAAGCTGATGGCTCAGAAATAAGATAAATTAAAATGTTAATGGTTCCCTGGTCCTTCACTTCCCAAGGCCTGTTTTACATTTGATGGATTTACCTTCTGTCACCTTGCAAAAGATTTACAATCTCTCTCACCCGAGGACAAAGGGTGACATACAAAACACAATAATTATCTGGTAAATCTTTTACATTGTGCACTTGGATTCATATAGTTGTCAATAATATTAATAATAAATATCTTTATGTATGTATAAGGTGAATTCTGGAGACAGTACTAATGTGAGCTTTGAACATAGGTCCAATAAAATGCTTGAGGGGTGATACTGGATCTGCCAGCAATCCATTTTGATTCCACTTTCATAAATGTGAAAGTCTTATAGACGAAAGGAATTCATGAACTGGGAAATATCCATGTGTTGAGATCCTTTTCCATTTTGCAAGGTACTACATGATGTTGCAAACACCCCAGCAATTGCAAGAATCCAACAGAAGGAGAGAGGCCACCTGGCAAATTGTGCCTGAATTGGGTCTTTGGATTAGCTTTCCATTCCCACCTGTTCTTCCTCTGCGGATCCACCAATTTTTCCTTCAGTGGTCTTTGTCCAATTTGCTTCTAAATGTTCCCATTGGACCTGCTTCCACTGCCCTTTCAGGCAGTGCACTGCACAACATAGCAGCTTGTTGTTTGAAAGAAACTTTCATACTCCATCGATTTCTGATCACCTGTAGTTTTCAAGATTCTGCTGCTGGGAATAGTTTTTGTTCATTTATTCCACTGCAATGCTTAATAACTTTGCATTCCTCTGTCAAATTTCCCTGAAACCACCTTTGTTCGACGAACAACCCAAATTAAAAGGAATACAAGAACAGAAGACCAACCATGTCTCAATTGCTGGAATGTGGGAAAATCTTCTCTGAGACCATAGCTAATCTGTGACCTAACTCCATACATAGCCCCTAACCTCTCAGACCTTATTATTTTTGGTTGAGAGAAATCAGAATTCAAATCAGGTTTATTATCACTGATTTATTTGTCATGAAATTTGTTGTTTTGTGGCAGCAATACGGTGCAAGACATAAAATCACTATAAATTACAAAATAAATAAATAATGCAAAAAAAGGAATACCAAAGCAGCTTTCATGGGTTCATGGATTCATGGACTTTTCAGAAATCTGATGGTGGAGGGAAAGAAGCTGTTCCTAAATCATTGAGTATGGGTCTTCAGGCTCCTGTACCTCCTCCCCAATGGTAGTAATGAGAAGAGGGCATGTCTTAGATGGTGTTGGTCCTTAGTGATGGATACTGTCTTCTTAAGGCACCACTTCTTGAAGACGTCCTCGATGGTGGGGAGCGTTGTGCCCGTGATGGAGCTGGCTGAGTCTACAACCCTCTGCAGCCTCTTGTGATCCTGTGCACTGGAGCCTCCATACCAGGCTGTGATGTAACCAGTCAGAATGCTCTCCACTGTAGAAGCTTGCAAGAGTCTTTGGTGATGTAACAAATCTCCTCAAACTCCTAATGAAGTAGAGCTGCCGGTATGCTTTCTTCGTGATTGCATCAATGTGTTGGTCCCAGGATAGACCCTCCGAGATGTTGATGCCCAGGAACTTGAAGCTGCTCACCCTTTCCACTGCTAATCCCTCAATGAGGGCTGGTGTGTGTTCTTCCAACTTCCATATTAATTTCACATCTAAGATGAACAATTGAGCAATGTTATGGGAATTTTCTGTGTCATATTTAGGAAGTGGTAAAACAGTGTCCCTGTTGTATCATTCTTCTCGTGGTGGGTATCTTTATAGAGGAGAAAAAATGATGTTCCTGACCTGGAGCCAAAACTTTCCAGAAGCCTCGAATAATGAATTGGAGTCATGAGTTCAAATCCCATAACAGCAGGAGAGTTTAAGTTCAGCAAATTAAATTAATCTATCTTAAATTATTAATACTGGCATAGGTGACTGTAAATGGCCAGATTGTCATAAAATCCCAAATAAAAACAGAAAATGCTGGAAATACTCAGCAAGTCAGGCTGCATCTGCGAGAAGAGAAACAGAGCTGACATTTCAGGTCGAACAGCCTCAGAACTGGGAAGGAGACAATAGAAGTTTGTGAAGCTGCAGGGAGGGGGGAGGACTCAGCCAGGGTCAAACTGGGTGACCATGGGGATAAGCTGTAAACAGGTTATCTAGTCAGTGAGTGAATGGGAGCAGTTAGAGAGTGAGAATACAGACAAAAGAACGTAGACAAAACTCTATAGGAGCTGCGATGTGTAGAGCAGGAAGACCTGCCCGGCAGGTCCGGCTGGGGACATCCTCCACTCCCAGAGGGATAAAAGGGGAAAAAAATTGCCAATAGCACAGATGGGCAATTAATGCAGAGAAATTAATGCAGAGAAATTAAGTTAATCAGAAGTTGTAGAATTCAATATTAATTAGTAATTGGTTTATTATTGTCACAGGTACCGAGGTATGGTGAAAAATTTAGTTTTGCCTGCCATCTGTACAGATCATTTCATCACATCAGTGCAGTGAGGTGGTACAAGGGAAAAGCAATAACAGAGTACAGAATAAAGTGTTACAGTTACAGAGAAAGTGCGTGCATGCAGACAGTAAGGTGCCAGGTCATAACGAGATAGATTGTGAGGTTAAGTGTCCATCTTATCATATAAGAGGTCTGTTCAATAGTCTTGTAACAGTCCTTGAGCCTGATGGTATGTACTTTCAGGCTTTTGTATCTTCTGCCCAATGGAGGAGGAGAAGGGATAATGTCTGGGGTGGAAGGAGTCTTTGATTACGCTGGCTGCTTTTCCAAGGCAGGGAGAAG